>NC_084737.1:79875547-79928377 GCF_033978785.1 Entelurus aequoreus
TACCATGTTTACCTTTTTGTAAAGGCTTTTACGAAAATGTAAGAAAAGATGAAACTTTGTGTGCTTATTGGAGGACATTTACATGTGAACTGGCCGTCCATCTTTGCAGGAGTAAACACGCTGCTTGTATCGGAGATCATAGATGCAATTCGATATCACCCGATACTTTATTTTAGTTGGCATCGATCCAATATCGGATCGGGACACCCCTTACTTGCTTTAAAAGTGTACAATAAGCCAACATGCCACAATGCCTTATTATTTTGTGTGTTAATGTTGTCATGGTGACAAGCACTCATGCGTGAGGCCTTGTGCTCTGTCTCACATCCAGGTGCCCCCTACAAGAAGATACTCCCACGACGAAACCGACATGTGGACCATCGACCGGATCCCCTCCTACCTTCACCGGTGGGGCTCCAGCGAGGACATGATGGCGAGTGGCCACTACAGCTCCACCTTGCCGCGCCGCGAGAGGCGCAGGAACAGCCTGGTCTCCTACCACGAGGAGAGCCGCCATCCCCGTCACCTTCACCGCAAGCGGCGGCGCTCTGAGGACACGCACTCCCTCAAGCACCTGCCGCGCGTGGTCTGCGGCGCCTACGAGGACGACCTGCGCTGTTTCAGCCGCGACGACGTCATCAACTTTATCGACGAGACGCCGCTGCCGAGCCCCAGGAAGAGCCCCCGGCGAGCGTCCGCCATCGCCCTCCTCCCCGGCGGCGTGTACGAGCATCACGCCGTCATCCTGCCCCACTTTGCGCTCACCGACTTCGAGCGTGAGCCCCAGGCGCTCAGGCGCCTCTCCGAACACAAAAGCAGGGGCGGCGCCTCGCCCTCACCCGAGGGTTCCCCCAAAGGAGACGGGCCTCACAGCCGCCGCGGTAAAGGGTGTCGGGACGCTGTGCGCGACGCAAAGTGCGAGGCGGGCTCGGTGGGGTGCAGCCCACGGACTCACCGCTCTGCGTGCAGACCCAGGACGGGTGCGGCTGATTGGGCCGTGCAGAAGCAGCTGAGCCAGGTGGAGAGTAAAGGAAGCACAAACAGTTTTGTAAGCACACCCTCCTCTTCGGGATATATCACCTTTCACTCGGATTCTGTTGGCTCCGCCTCCTAAACAAATCTCTACTATTACTTTTATCATGGACTTACTCGCCTTTTCTACTGGTGTTTAACGATCATATCCGTTCATTCTTTCACATTACTCACTAAGGACGTCATGTTTAGTTCTACATGTTCAAACTTTCACTCCCTTCTTTAAGCTGTTTGGTGTTGTTTCCTGTAAACTGCTGATATTATACACTACGTTTTTGTATAGCAATTGTTGCTTTCTTCCCGTTCATCATAAGCCTGGACGTTGATATATGATACATCCAAACATTTATTTTTATTTTTATTTTTATCAAAGCGTCTTCTTATTCCCGACCCATGCAGAACATTTTTAACTAAAAGAGTGGTGGTCCCAAACTGTGTACAGTGCTTGTTTGAGGTATTGACATTCAATGTGAGGGCCCCTCACTTTTTATTAAAAAAAAACCCCCACTGAGGATCAGGTTTTAGATCAGATTTCCATGTACTTTTAATGAGGGGTGTTATGTGTTTTCTTTTTTTGGATTGAAATATTCCTCACTGCATTCAGTTTATTGCACCAAAAACAGCAACATCCGATTTTTTCCCCCCCAAATTCCTTATTTTTTGTAGCCCTAACAAAGTTATACACACTTACAGCCGAACCAGATGTAGCATGGCTTCAATGGCGAAAACAAATCAATAACACACATTATAAAAATGTACTTTATGCAAACACCGATAACTATATATATAGTCAAGGACTATATGAAATAACAATGATCATCATCTTCCTTAAGATCATTTGTAGGGATGTCCGATAAATGCGTTAAAATGTAATATCGGAAATTATCGGTATCGTTTTTTTTTATTATCTGTATCGGTTTTTATGTTTTTTATTTTTTTTATTTTTTATTAAATCAACATAAAAAACACAAGATACACTTACAATTAGTGCACCAACCCAAAAAACCTCCCTCCCCCCATTTCTTTCTGTTATCAATATTCTGGTTCCTACATTATATATCAATATATATCAATACAGTCTGCAAGGGATACAGTCCGTAAGCACACATGATTGTGCGTGCTGCTGCTCCACTAATAGTACTAACCTTTAACAGTTAATTTTACTCATTTTCATTCATTACTAGTTTCTATGTAACTGTTTTTATATTGTTTTACTTTCTTTTTTATTCAAGAAAATGTTTTTAATTTAGTTATCTTATTTTATTATTATTTTTAAAAAGTACCTTATCTTCACCATACCTGGTTGTCCAAATTAGGCATAATAATGTGTTAATTCCACGACTGTATATATCGGTTGATATCGGTATCGGTAATTAAAGAGTTGGACAATATCGGATATCGGCAAAAAGCCATTATCGGACATCCCTAATAATTTGTTGTCATTTACAAACCCCGAAATTGTGTTAGATGTAAATATAAACGGAATACAATGATTTGCAAATCGTTGTATTCCGTTTATATTTACATCTAACACAATTTCCCAACTCATATGGAAACGGGGTTTGTAGAAGTTTTCTATAATATTTAGTGCACCTTTTTTCTTTCTTAGCATCACATCAATACATTGACTTTGGTAATCTGTTGTGTTTACAATATTTGATTTTGTAACATATTCAGAGATATATGGTTCAAATATGACTGATGTTTAATTGTTATGAGATGATGACTTTGTTTTGATTAAAAAAGAAAAAAAAAGTATGTGACCGATTAAAATCACCAACGAATGCATCAAGTGTGTTTTTGCCCGCCGCTTTGTATTCCATCACTAAATATTGTTACGGTTGGTGTAATGCTCATTAATCTTACCCCAACCCTAACTGGAAACCCTAACCCATTTGTAACCCTAACGCCAGCTTGAAACCCTAATTTGATTTGAACCCACATGTCAGTGTGGTGCACGACACGCAGAGCAGGTGCATATGCCATCCTTGGTGTAAAGGGGCGTTTTGCAGAAATATTGCATGTAAAATGTCATTTACTAAATGGCAAGGCGCGTCATATGAAATTGTACCGCAAACTTATTCCTAGCGCATTCCTGCTCCGCCACTGATATGAATATAATGGCAAATTCCGCCAGAGAGTCATAAAGGAGTATACTGGGTGAATCAGGTTTTACATACAATATATTGCCAAAAGTATTTGGCCACCTGCCTTAACTCACATATGAACTTTGAAGTGCCATCCCATTCCTGACCCATAGGGTTCAATATGATGTCGGTGCAGCTATTACAGCTTCAACTCTTCTGGGAAGGCTGTCCACAAGGTTGCGGAGTGTGTTTATCGGAATTTCCCATCATTCTTCCAAAAGCGCATTGGTGAGGTCACACACTGATGTTGGTCTAGAACAGGGGTGGGCAATTAATTTTTACCGGGGGCCGCATGAGCAACCCGAGCACTGCTGGAGGGCCACATCAACAATATTTCAATTAAATTTTGCTCAATATTATTTTTGATATATACCGTAAGATAAATAATAATAATAATAATAATGAATAATAATAGTAATACTTCAACATAGTGTGTGTAACAGCATTCCATGACTAATATAAATAAATTAACATTAATAATAAATGACAGTAAAATAAGCACACGTATGACTGAGGAGTCATAGTGTAACTTTGTGTGGTGTTTGAGTTGTCCGACTTTTTGTGTGGCCATAAACGCACCAGTGGTTTAGTGCTATGCGTGTTGGTGACAGATGACAAGTTGGTTTTGGCCTGGTTTGTACGGCAGAAAAGGACTAGTTTTTCGAGATAGAATTGTTTTACTCATGTTTTTGGTGTGGTTATGGCCGAATATAAACAGTTTTGCTCAATAAAGTGATCGATATAATTCCTGTCCTCGAAGCATCTCGATAGACGTTACAATAATTGAACGGTGTTGACGAACACCGTTAGGGCCGCTTGTTGTCACTGTCACTCAAAGTTGCATTGCAAAATTACATAGAATAAATATGTTTATTTTGTTTAGAATTCAGATGGGATTTGATTTGGTGCGCGGCATATACTTGCTGCGCGCAGCAGACGCTTGAGCAGTGCGCAATTGCGCAGGCACGCACCTTAGAGGGAACGTTGCTTGGCAGTCCATGTCTTGTTGAAAACACGGCATTCCTCATCAACTTTTCTCTTTTTAGCGTCTCGGGTGTAAACCGTGCATCACTTGTCGCTGTGCACCTTCACTCGCAGGTTACACACGGACACAAGCCCATAAAGAATAATTTTCAAAATAAAAGCAGCACAGTTGTATTGCGCGCACGACATAGATGTTTTTTCAACTTTATTTTGTAATTAATGATTGCAGCTGTTCACATTCACTCACAACCACGCACACGCACACGTCCACACGGAAGTAATACAAATAACGATTTTCAAAACAAAAGCAGCACCGTTGTATTGCACACTCGACATAGATACTTTTTAAAATGTATTTTGTAATTTATAATTGGCCTCACGCGGGCCGGACAGGGACGCACAAAGGGCCGGATGCGGCCCGCGGGCCGCAGAATGCCCAGGTGTGGTCGAGAAGGCCTGGCTCTCAGTCTCCATTCTAATTCATCCCAAAGGTGTTCTATCAGGTTCAGGTCAGGACTCTGTGCAGGCCAGTCAAGTTCCTCCACATCAGACTCTGCCATCCATGTCTTTATGGACCTTGCTTTGTGCACTTGGGCACAGTCATGTTGGAAGAGGAAGGGGCCCGCTACAAACTGTTCCCACAAGGTTGGGAGCATGGAATTATCCAAAACATTTTGGTATTATGGAGCATTCAAAGTTCCTTTCACTGGAACTAAGGGGCCAAGCCCAACTCCTGAAAAACAACCCCACACCATAATTCCTCCTCCACCAAATTTCACACTCGGCACAATGCAGTCCAAAATGTACCGTTCTCCTGGCAACCTCCAAACCCAGACCCGTCCATCAGTTTGCCAGATGGTAAAGCGTGAGTCATCAGTCCAGAGAACGCGTCTCCACGGCTCTAGAGTCCAGTGGCGACGTGCTTTACACCACTGAATCCCACGCTTTGCATTGGACTTGGTGATGTATGGCTTAGATGCAGCTGCTCGGCCATGAAAACCCATTCCATGAAGTTCTCTGCGTACTGTACGTGGGCTAATTGGAAGGTCACATGAAGTTTGGAGTTCTGTAGCAAGTGACTGTGCAGAAAGTCTTTGCACTATGCGCTTCAGCATCCGCTGACCCCTCTGTCAGTTTACGTGGTCTACCACTTGGTGGCTGAGTTGCTGTTGTTCCCAAACTCTTCCATTTTCTTATAATAAAGCCGACAGTTGACTTTGGAATATTTAGGATGCAAGGAAATTTGACGACTGGATTAGTTGCACAGGTGGCATCCTATGACAGTTCCACGCTGGAAATCACTGAGCTCCTGATCCTGGCTCATTCTTTCACAAATGTTTGTAGAAACAGTCTCCATGCCTAAGTGCTTGATTTTATACAAGTGATTAGGACACCTGATTCTCATCATTTCGATAGGTGGCCAAACACTTTTGGCAATATAGTGTATTTAACATTATTTTGTTTTAGTACATGCATCAAGTTTAATTCAAGTTTGATTTAAAAAAAAAGTATAAAAATTGTTTCACGTAAGTAAATGTAATTAATTCTTGTCATTTGTGGCTCAAAATAAAATTCTTCTTTGGGCCCTAATTTAGACACGCAGTCTATTGGCAGTGTGGTTAATCCGGTGGTTCTCAAATGTGTTCTACCACGCCCCCTGTCGGAGACAAAACATTGTTCACACACCCCCTGAATTGGAATCCTAATGAGAATCTGACAAAATATATTTATGTCATCATTCAGGGTGCACCCTGGATAGGCTTCAGACACCCTCGTAACCCCGAGAGGGACAAGCGGTAGAAAAAAAATGGCTGGATGGATCATTACTGGCAAATTGAAGGGTTTTATATATGTATGGGTCATGTTTCCTGGTTGATTAATTGGAGCAGTGCTGCCACCTAGCGGGAGGTTTGTGTATCGTTCAATATATTGAAAAAAATAGAATGGAAGTCCCTTGCGTACATTCGAAGGTATACATTCTAATCTTATGAATTATATTTCACGATTGATATTTAATGGGGTGTTGTTGTTGTTTTTCCAAAAAAATGTATTTAACACAATAAGAGAAAGTGCTTATTGCATCATTAGGAATTAACGTTGGTAAATAATTACTAATTACCTTAATGAGAGTGTTATTGTTCGGTGTAATGTTATTGTTAAATTCAACAAAATATCGGCGGCGGCGAAGAAGCAGAGTGGCGCAGCGGAAGCGTGCTGGGCCCATAACCCAGAGGTCGATGGATCGAAACCATCCTCTGCTACCATTTTTTCTTCGCTTTTCTACAACGTCACGATTTACCACGTCGCTAATAAAAATTGCAATAGATTTCTGAAATGTTATAAGGATAATGTTGGTAATTTAATAATAGTTTAAAACAACAACCATGGCTATTGTTAGTCTGTTGTTAGCATGTTTCTATGGCTTCGTCTTCCCCGGATTAAATATTTTAATAGAGGCAAAGCTAACTAATATATATATCAGAGGTGTGGACTCGAGTCACATGACTTGGACTCGAGTCAGACTCGAGTCATGAATTTGATGACTTTAGACTCGACTTGACAAAATGTAAAGAGACTTGCAACTCGACTTAGACTTTAACATCAATGACTTGTGACTTCACTTGGACTTGAGCCTTTTGACTTGACATGACTTGCTACTTTCCCCAAAACCCAAACCTTAAAAAGTTATTTGGGAGCGCTCCGTAGCTTTCATTTTCTACGTCTGTGTCTATAAGCGTGTGTGCTGCGTGTCAGCGTGTGTGCTGTCAGTACAACAGCCAATCAAATTAAATCTACGTTGTTTTCATCACACAGCATTCAGCCAATCAAATTGCAGGACAACCACCGAACATGAGTTGTCAAACAATGCGCCAGTGAGAAACAATTATGCCAAAGTTGGTTTCGTTCGGGTATAAAAACTACGACTTGGTCAACAAAAAACGAATTGCCGTATGCAAATCACGCAGTTGGAATATTACAGACGGAGACGCAACAACTTCCAACTTCGTTCGACATTTGAAGTTGCACAAAGAAGGGTAAGTTTTGAATGTAAGCTAACGTTTATTGGCTAAGTAACATGACTTTTATTTGCTGTGTAGTTAAATCAGTGAGGCTGCAAACTCACTGCTAACGTCATAACCATAGACATCTTATAAGTAGACGCAGCATTGAGCGCTACTGCCTACTGGCGCAGACGAGACGCGGGGCCGCCATCTTGGAGTGGTGATCCGCTCCACTCAGTGCAATTCATTTGGCAGGAGCAATGAACTGTCAGCAAATTTAATTCATTTTACCTCACTGAATACCACTCATTTTCACGCGCTTTTTTGTCATACGTGTAGCTATGATAACGGACACATGCTTTGGCGTTTTTATTATTCATAGTTTGCTTAACAGTAATATAATATTCTTATACGCTATAAGTGACCAGACGTCCGAGATCAAAACTGGGAATATAATCCCAGAGAAGGGGGAAAAAAACGGTCAGCTATTTTTAAATTGAAGAAACAATATGATTAGATTATATATACATGCATATATCCTACATAAACAATGTATGAATACATTAGATATCTATATATTTTAGGGACCTATAGACTGTAACTCTGTTGCTGCAGCAGTAGAGAGTTTATTCTGTCTTGACACTTTGTATTGATATTTTGTATTACATTCTTCCCTTAAATGATAATGTTTACAGTGATTGTTTTATATCTATTTTTTATGTATGTCGCTTTGGATAAAAGCGTCTGCCAAATACTTAAACATATATAAACACCTGAAAGTCTTTATATCAGCTAAAACCACCAATCTGTTTCACTGGATTCAGAATAAAACCAAATGCTGTCTTACCCAACAATGTTAGTATTTGAATATTGTTACTTGAAGACTTATTCCTGGTTACAATTATACTGTTAAGAAAGTATTGTCTTATACTTTGCCTAAAATGAGAATGCATCATAATCAGTGGCGGCTGGTGAATTTTGTTTTAGGTGGGGCTGAAAGTTTGTAAAGCAAACCCCTGTAGGGGCGTCATCCTCCCCCAGAAGATTTCTTTGTGATTCTCACATACAAATATTGAAGATCTTTGCTCCTTCTCAACTTTGTGGTAATGTTATTTTCATAAAATACAACCAATAGTATGTTAATGTTTGTTTTTGCAAATGTGTTTATTCTGTAAAGGAATGAGTTAAATGTTTAAAATTGTTTAAACTATTAAAATGACTGGTTAATAGTGCTATTATGAATTGCAATGTCAGCACCATTTTTTTTCCTGCAATTTCAAATGCACTTGTTTTAATAAATAAATACAGCGTTTTAAAAGCATACACAATCTGTGTAAAAATATTAGTCTGTGGTTAAAAGGACTTGAAAGGACTCGAAACTCAAAATGCAGGACTTGGGACTTGACTTGAGACTTTCTAGTCTTGACTTTGGACTTGACTCGGGACTTGCCTGTCTTGACTCGGGACTTGACTCGAGACTTGAGGGCAAAGACTTGAGACTTACTTGTGACTTGCAAAGCAATGACTTGGTCCCACCTCTGCAATATACACACTGCAAGTATATATATCATGTAGTAACAGACACCTTCATAACAATATGTAATATGTACAATATACACACTGCAAGTATATATATAATGTAGTAACAGACACCTTCATAACAATATGTAATATGTACAATATACACACTGCAAGTATATATATCATGTAGTAACAGACACCTTCATAACTATATGTAATATGTACAATGTACACACTGCAAGTATATATATCATGTAGTAACAGACACCTTCATAACAATATGTACAATGTACACACTGCAAGTATATATATCATGTAGTAACAGACACCTTCATAACAATATGTAATATGTACAATGTACACACTGCAAGTATATATATAATGTAGTAACAGACACCTTCATAACAATATGTAATATGTACAATGTACACACTGCAAGTATATATATAATGTAGTAACATACACCTTCATAACAATATGTAATATGTACAATATACACACTGCAAGTATATATATAATGTAGTAACAGACACCTTCATAACAATATGTAATATGTACAATATACACACTGCAAGTATATATATCATGTAGTAACAGACACCTTCATAACAATATGTAATATGTACAATATACACACTGCAAGTATATATATAATGTAGTAACAGACACCTTCATAACAATATGTAATATGTACAATATACACACTGCAAGTATATATATAATGTAGTAACAGACACCTTCATAACAATATGTAATATGTACAATGTACACACTGCAAGTATATATATATCATGTAGTAACAGACACATTCATAACAATATGTAATATGTACAATGTACACACTGCAAGTATATATATATCATGTAGTAACAGACACCTTCATAACAATATGTAATATGTACAATGTACACACTGCAAGTATATATATCATGTAGTAACAGACACCTTCATAACAATATGTAATATGTACAATGTACACACTGCAAGTATATATATAATGTAGTAACAGACACCTTCATAACAATATGTAATATGTACAATATACACACTGCAAGTATATATATAATGTAGTAACAGACACCTTCATAACAATATGTAATATGTACAATATACACACTGTAAGTATATATATCATGTAGTAACAGACACCTTCATAACAATATGTAATATGTACAATATACACACTGCAAGTATATATATAATGTAGTAACAGACACCTTCATAACAATATGTAATATGTACAATATACACACTGCAAGTATATATATAATGTAGTAACAGACACCTTCATAACAATATGTAATATGTACAATATACACACTGTAAGTATATATATCATGTAGTAACAGACACCTTCATAACAATATGTAATATGTACAATATACACACTGCAAGTATATATATAATGTAGTAACAGACACCTTCATAACAATATGTAATATGTACAATATACACACTGCAAGTATATATATCATGTAGTAACAGACACCTTCATAACAATATGTAATATGTACAATATACACACTGCAAGTATATATATAATGTAGTAACAGACACCTTCATAACAATATGTAATATGTACAATATACACACTGTAAGTATATATATCATGTAGTAACAGACACCTTCATAACAATATGTAATATGTACAATATACACACTGCAAGTATATATATAATGTAGTAACAGACACCTTCATAACAATATGTAATATGTACAATATACACACTGTAAGTATATATATCATGTAGTAACAGACACCTTCATAACAATATGTAATATGTACAATATACACACTGCAAGTATATATATAATGTAGTAACAGACACCTTCATAACAATATGTAATATGTACAATATACACACTGCAAGTATATATATCATGTAGTAACAGACACCTTCATAACAATATGTAATATGTACAATATACACACTGCAAGTATATATATAATGTAGTAACAGACACCTTCATAACAATATGTAATATGTACAATATACACACTGCAAGTATATATATCATGTAGTAACAGACACCTTCATAACAATATGTAATATGTACAATATACACACTGCAAGTATATATATCATGTAGTAACAGACACCTTCATAACAATATGTAATATGTACAATGTACACACTGCAAGTATATATATAATGTAGTAACAGACACCTTCATAACAATATGTAATATGTACAATATACACACTGCAAGTATATATATCATGTAGTAACAGACACCTTCTTAACAATATGTAATATGTACAATATACACACTGCAAGTATATATATCATGTAGTAACAGACACCTTCATAACAATATGTAATATGTACAATATACACACTGCAAGTATATATATCATGTAGTAACAGACACCTTCATAACAATATGTAATATGTACAATGTACACACTGCAAGTATATATATCATGTAGTAACAGACACCTTCATAACAATATGTAATATGTACAATAT
Organism: Entelurus aequoreus; assembly: GCF_033978785.1. NCBI lineage: Eukaryota > Metazoa > Chordata > Actinopteri > Syngnathiformes > Syngnathidae > Entelurus > Entelurus aequoreus. Next base: position 79,886,705 of record NC_084737.1, read on the forward strand.
ACACACTGCAAGTATATATATCATGTAGTAACAGACACCTTCATAACAATATGTAATATGTACAATGTACACACTGCAAGTATATATATCATGTAGTAACAGACACCTTCATAACAATATGTAATATGTACAATGTACACACTGCAAGTATATATATAATGTAGTAACAGACACCTTCATAACAATATGTAATATGTACAATGTACACACTGCAAGTATATATATAATGTAGTAACAGACACCTTCATAACAATATGTAATATGTACAATATACACACTGCAAGTATATATATCATGTAGTAACAGACACCTTCATAACAATATGTAATATGTACAATATACACACTGCAAGTATGTATATAATGTAGTAACAGACACCTTCATAACAATATGTAATATGTACAATGTACACACTGCAAGTATATATATAATGTAGTAACAGACACCTTCATAACAATATGTAATATGTACAATGTACACACTGCAAGTATATATATAATGTAGTAACAGACACCTTCATAACAATATGTAATATGTACAATATACACACTGCAAGTATATATATAATGTAGTAACAGACACCTTCATAACAATATGCAATATGTACAATGTACACACTGCAAGTATATATATAATGTAGTAACAGACACCTTCATAACAATATGTAATATGTACAATGTACACACTGCAAGTATATATATAATGTAGTAACAGACACCTTCATAACAATATGTAATATGTACAATGTACACACTGCAAGTATATATATAATGTAGTAACAGACACCTTCATAACAATATGTAATATGTACAATATACACACTGCAAGTATATATATAATGTAGTAACAGACACCTTCATAACAATATGTAATATGTACAATATACACACTGCAAGTATATATATATAATGTAGTAACAGACACCTTCATAACAATATGTAATATGTACAATGTACACACTGCAAGTATATATATAATGTAGTAACAGACGCCTTCATAACAATATGTAATATGTACAATGTACACACTGCAAGTATATGTATCATGTAGTAACAGACACCTTCATAACAATATGTAATATGTACAATGTACACACTGCAAGTATATATATCATGTAGTAACAGACACCTTCATAACAATATGTAATATGTACAATGTACACACTGCAAGTATATATATAATGTAGTAACAGACACCTTCATAACAATATGTAATATGTACAATATACACACTGCAAGTATATATATCATGTAGTAACAGACACCTTCATGACAATATGTAATATGTACAATGTACACACTGCAAGTATATATATAATGTAGTAACAGACACCTTCATAACAATATGTAATATGTACAATGTACACACTGCAAGTATATATATATAATGTAGTAACAGACACCTTCATAACAATATGTAATATGTACAATGTACACACTGCAAGTATATATATCATGTAGTAACAGACACCTTCATAACAATATGTAATATGTACAATGTACACACTGCAAGTATATATATCATGTAGTAACAGACACCTTCATAACAATATGTAATATGTACAATATACACACTGCAAGTATATATATATAATGTAGTAACAGACACCTTCATAACAATATGTAATATGTACAATGTACACACTGCAAGTATATATATAATGTAGTAACAGACACCTTCATAACAATATGTAATATGTACAATATACACACTGCAAGTATATATATAATGTAGTAACAGACACCTTCATAACAATATGTAATATGTACAATATACACACTGCAAGTATATATATAATGTAGTAACAGACACCTTCATAACAATATGTAATATGTACAATGTACACACTGCAAGTATATATATATATCATGTAGTAACAGACACCTTCATAACAATATGTAATATGTACAATGTACACACTGCAAGTATATATATAATGTAGTAACAGACACCTTCATAACAATATGTAATATGTACAATATACACACTGCAAGTATATATATAATGTAGTAACAGACACCTTCATAACAATATGTAATATGTACAATATACACACTGCAAGTATATATATCATGTAGTAACAGACACCTTCATAACAATATGTAATATGTACAATATACACACTGCAAGTATATATATCATGTAGTAACAGACACCTTCATAACAATATGTAATATGTACAATATACACACTGTAAGTATATATATCATGTAGTAACAGACCCCTTAATAACAATATGTAATATGTACAATGTACACACTGCAAGTATATATATCATGTAGTAACAGACACCTTCATAACAATATGTAATATGTACAATATACACACTGCAAGTATATATATCATGTAGTAACAGACACCTTCATAACAATATGTAATATGTACAATATACACACTGCAAGTATATATATAATGTAGTAACAGACACCTTCATAACAATATGTAATATGTACAATGTACACACTGCAAGTATATATATCATGTAGTAACAGACACCTTCATAATAATATGTAATATGTACAATGTACACACTGTGACTTCAATAATAAATATGGCAGTGCCATGTTGGCATTTTTTTTCCATAACTGGAGTTGAAGTTGTTCTCTTATTTTGGTAAACCTTGTTACATTGTTTAATGCATCCAGCATCACAACAAAATTAGGCATAATAATGTGTTATTCTACGACTGTTTATATCGGTATCGGTTGATATTGGTATCGGTAATTAAGAGTTGGACAATATCGGATATTGGCAAAAAAACCCATTATCAGACATCCCTTTGTATTGAATGAATAGAGAATCCTTTTGAATCGGGAAAATATCGTTTTTAAATTGAGAATCGTGTACAATAGAAGAAAAATCGATTTTGAATTGAATCGTGACCCCAATAATCATATATATATATATATATATATATATATATATATATATATATATATATATATATATATATATATATATATATATATATATATATATATATATATATATATATATATATATATATATATATATATGTAATTTATTTTTTACAGTCAGTGTACCTAAAAATATAATAATCAAAGGCATAGGCAAATGTGGATATATTTAACTGCTCCATGCAGCTCTTTGAGGGGGTTTGACACCCATGGGTTAGAAGAACATATAAAAAGGAGGATACATATAAAAAGTACCTTTTTTTTTTTTTTGCAAGATGGCACTAAGATATTTGACTCTTAAGTTGAAGTCTAGTTTTGGCTCTGCAAGAGTGTTTGTTTTATTACAAATCCTATCTGAAAAGGAAAGGGCGTACGTTCCCCTCCAGAGTCTATTGCTGTCATGAAAAGACACTTGGGCAATAGCCAGAGGTGTTTCTTCACATGTCTGCTCCTCTAAATAAGGGACACTCAGACTGCGAAGTCTGGGACGCTAAATAAGGCACACTTGCAAATAATGCCTTTCTTTATGTGTGCAATTGCGGCAGAAGTCCACAGGAGGGCGCACGTTCCGCTCCAGTCTATTGCTGTCATTAAAAGACACGTGGCGGAAGTGGCTCACCTGAGCAGGTGAAAACAATCAGTCAATCACAATCACATCTAAAACATCCAATAAATAGACTGCAACAGTCAGAAGTTTACAAGCAGGATGGAAGCAGCAAGCGAGGTAAGAAGGAGCTATTTTCTTTACAGCTTGTTTCAACTTTAAATCAGAGATGACAGATCTTACTTTATCTTCCTGGTTCTTGTATCACTACGTGTTTGATTGAGACTTTTATTAGTAGGTTGCACAGTGAAGTACATATTCCGTACAATTGACCACTAAATGGTAACACCCCAATAAGTTTTTCCACTTGTTTAAGTCCACGTTAATCAATTGATGGTAAGTACAAATGCATGTCAAGTTGATCAACAATTCTCCAGTGCAATACCAGTACTGACATGAAGGCTAAAAGGGCATTAATGGGAGCCTTCAAAGAAAAAAAGAAGTAACTAAATAGTTACTTTTCACAGTAACGCTGGTCGCCCCCGCGAAGGAAATACATTTTTGGCAGGCATTCACATTTTGCCACAACACCCCTAAAGGGACATGCATGGGTAAAGTCCTAGTTGAGGAATGTCTTCCACTAATGTTGAACAACTTTCATGTTTAATGTCTTCCTTAGAAAAGGTAAGCAGGCACACATGCAGCAGAATGTGTGGCATTTTTTAATGCCAAAATATTGTGTCCAAAAAACACACGAACTCAGTGTCATGTTCTAAATCAGAAATAAAAGAATAAGACCGGGAAATATTTTCACACATTCATGAGTTAGTCACTCCTCTGTTCCACAGAAATATCCTGCAGTTATCTTGCCATATATACAGTATGATTGCTGTGTGGATTGACTTGTGTTGAACAAGACGTTACACGGGTGGCACACGAGGTGATGGAGGATGCCAGAGACATGGCGGAGTACAGGAGGCAGGAAGAGTCTCTGCGAGCGGACAAAAGAAGGCTGCAAGAACGGCTGCAGGGGGTCAGGGACACCCACTATGCGGTCAGGGACACCTACCGTGCGGTCAAGGTCACCTGCGCGGAGAAAAAAAAAAGGTCAAAGCTGAGATTCGCAATGTTGAACTGAAATGTAAGGAACGTAGATTCTACAATCTGACATTACAATATTGTTAAGTGTAAGCAATCTCTTGCAGTGGATCTGCTGCACACCCAACATGAGCTCTCCCAGCTGAGAAAAGGTATGACTACTTGAGTGGGCTGATAATTGTTTCATTTGTAACTTATTTTTGTATCTTACCTTAACTGACACTTGTATTTCTGTTTGGAGAGTGAATCGCAGTGCAGCGCAGCGAGCGGCGGAAATACAAGTGTCAGTTAAGGTAAGATACAAAAATACAAGTTACAAATGAAACCGTTAATTATCAGCCCACTCAAGTAGTCATACCTTTTTTTCAGTTGGGAGAGCTCTTGGTTGGTCTGCAGCTGATCATGTTCCTGAGACTTCAAGTCAAGCTTTGCAATCTCAGCTTTGACCCTTTTCCCCAAGGCTGCAAGAACGGCTGCAGGGGGTCAGGGACACCTACCATGCGGTCAGGGACACCTACCGTGCGGTCAAGGTCACCTGCGCGGAGGAAAAAAAAGGTCAAAGCTGAGATTCGCAGTTTTGAACTGAAATGTAAGGAACGTAGATTCTACAATCTGACATTACAATATTGTTGTTAAGTTTAAGCAATCTCTTGCAGTGGATCAGCTGCACACCCAACATGAGCTCTCCAGAAAAAGGTATGACTACTTGAGTGGGCTGATAATTAACTGTTTCATTTGTAACTTGTATTTTTGTATCTTACCTTAACTGACACTTGTATTTCTGTTTAGAGAGTGAATCGCAGCCAGCGGCGCAGCTAACACCCATCCACAGTGTTTCAGCTACTTCTAAATCACTAATCCTGGCCTCCATGGCGACAAAGTAAGTTTTTTACATGTAGCATTATCACTGGAGGACGAGGAATACCTAAACATGCTTCACTACACACCGTAGGAGGATACAATATCTCACCGCCGTCACAATGTAAACAAATGCCATGGGTGGATCTACACCTGACATCCACTGTAATGATACCAAGTACGAGAGCGTATCTAGTCGATACTACTATGATTACATCGATATTTTTTATCGTCACAAAATCTTTTTTCCTTTTTTTTGTAAATGTATATTATGTTTATAAAGTCAGTAAATATGTCCCTGGACACATGAGGACTTTGAAAATGACCAATGTATGATCCTGTAACTACTTGGTATCAGATCGATACCTAAATGTGTGGTATCATCCAAAACTAATGTAAAGTATCAAAGAAGAGAAGAATAAGTGATTATTACATTTGAACAAAAGTGTAGATAGAAAATGTTGAAACAGAAAATAAGCAGATTTTAACAGCAAATGAACAAGTAGATTAATAATCAATTTTTGCAGTTTGTCCCTCATAATGTGTACAAAATAATAGGTAGATAAATGACACAATATGTTAATGCATACGTCAGCAGACTAAATAGGAGTCTTTGTTTGTTTACTTATTACTAAAAGACAAGTTGTCTAGTATGTTCACTATTTTATTTGAGGACTAAATGACAATAATAAACATATGTTTCATGTACACTAAGATGTTTTGTTCAAATAAAGACAATAATGCAATTTTTTGTGGTACCCTTTTTTTTAGAAAAGTATCAAAATACATTTGGTACCGGTACTGTTACGTAAGACGAAGGGGGAAGGAGACGGTACGACAGCAGGAGGTCTAGCTCAACGGGTTTTATTTGAGCTTGATGATTACGTCAGGTGTGTATGCTACTATGTGTGTGGATGCAGGGCTATGTGTAGAAGTTAACCAAATATAAGTTACCAGAGGTTATTGTAAGTGTGTGTTGGTTGTGGCAGCAAAGAAGTCCAGAGGGGCGAAGCAAAAGAGGTTTGTGATCCGAGCGAGGTCCGTGGGGGCAGGAGAGAGGCGTCCAGAAGTCCAGGTCCGAGTGCGGAGGTCGAGGAAGGCAGTCAGAGTCCAGGGGGAAGATCAGCAGGTGAGGCGCACGGCTCACTGCGGAGACACGGAGGTACTGTGGGAACAGGAGATGACAAGGACAAATAAGGACTAGGCACGAGGGAGACAAAGCCAGCAAAAGAGAGAGACACAGGTGAGGAGCCAGAGACGTGAAGCTTACTGAATCAGGGCTTTGTTCCGGCGTGGAGTAGTCAGTGGAGTGAGCCTTTATGCTGCTGCTTCTCGTCAAGACCAGGTGCGTTGATTGATGATTGCCGCCGGCTGTGGAGGCGCGTGGCCGCGGTCTGCGTGGCGCGTGCGGGGGCGTGTCCTGCGGTGCTTGCAGCGTAGCTTCGAGGAGCTCCTGCCGAGGAGGGAGAAGCAGACGTAACAGTGCCCCCCCTCTTATGCGAGGCTCTCGACGAGCGCCGGAGAGCTCCAGGGTTGACCTGATAGAAGTCCTCCAGAAGGGTGGGGTCAGCAAGGTAGGAGGCCGACACCCAGGATCTATCCTCTGGACCATAACCCTCCCAATGTACCAAAAATACCAGGCCCCTACCTTGCCGACGGACCCCAAGGATCTCCTTGACGGTCCAAACTGGGTCACCGTTATCCAGAATTCTAGGAGGGGTAGGGTCAGGGGAAGAGAGTGGAGAACTGGAGACAGGCTTACTCTGGGATACATGGACCACCGGATGTCGCTTCACCGAGGGGGGTAGAGACAGACTAACAGATACTGTTGGATAAGCTCAGAGCAATCGGATTTAACAAAACTTCATGGAGCTGGATGCAATCCTACTTGGAGGGGAGGAAACAGGTGGTAGAGGTGAACGGCACCGTGTCCCCCCCCCCCCCCCCTTCTCAGTGAGCTGTGGAGTCCCCCAAGGCAGTATATTAGGGCCTTTACTGTTCCTAATATACATAAACGACTTGTCATCGGCATGCGACTGTGAATTGTTTTTGTTTGCGGATGACTCGACCCTGCTGGTATCCGGCAAGGACAAGTCACAGGTGGAGAAAATCCTCAGTGCTGAACTCTGTAGAACTTGCACCTGGCTCGCTGACAACAAGCTATCCATACACTTGGGTAAAACGGAATCCATCCTGTTTGGGTCCCACATCAACCTTAAGAAAGTCAATGACTTCACTATAAAAGTGGGTGACGTTGTTCTCACCAGGAAAGATGAGGTCACCTACCTAGGTTCCATTCTAGAGGCTAATCTTTCCTGTGATAAAATGGCAACCAAGGTAATCAAAAAGGTCAACCAACGAACGAGATTTCTCTATAGAATCTCCTCTCTGGTCAACAAAAGCACCATGAGGATTCTGGCGGGAACTCTCGTTCAACCCTTTTTTGATTACGCATGCACCTCCTGGTACCCTAGCACCTCCAAAACCCTCAAATCTAAACTCCAAACATCCCAGAACAAGCTAGTCAGATTACTTCTAGACCTCCACCCCAGATCCCACCTCACTCCTACCCACTTCTCCAAAGTGGGCTGGCTCAAGGTGGAGGACAGAGTCAAACAACTTGCACTGAGCCTAGTCTATAAAATCCGCTACACCTCCCTGATACCGAAGTACATGTCAAACTACTTCCTTAACGTAAATGACCGCCATAACCACAACACCAGGGGGAGCTCCACTAACCACGTTAAACCCAGATTCCGATCTAACAAAGGTCTTAACTCATTCTCTTTCTATGCCACATCAATGTGGAATGCACTCCCAACAGGTGTAAAAGAAAGCATAAGAAAAAGTATCTACATTTGATTGTTAACATTTGATTTATATATGTTTATTTTTTAAATATTTTTATGAATTTATTAATCAATCAACAAAACAATACACAACAATGCAATCCAATTCCAAAAGCAAACCCGCCCCAGCAACACTAAGAACAACAGTAAACAGAGCAATTGAGGACACACAAACATGACACGGAACAATCCAAAAGTAGTGAAACAAAAATGAACATTATCGACAACAGCATCAATACTAGTAACAATATCAAAACAGCAGTGATTAAAAATCCCTCATTGACATTATCATTAGACATTTATATATATAAAAAAAAGAACAATAGTGTCACAGTGGCTTACACTTGCATCGCATCTCATAAGCTGGACAACACACTGTGTCCAATATTTTCACAAAGATAAAATAAGTCATATTTTGGTTCATTTAATAGTTGAAACAAATTATTCTTGAGACAAGATTTCGGGCCCCAATGACATATTTATTTGAGAAGCTGTCTCAGAAAATTATGATATAAAACAATAACTCCCCAGCTGGAGCCTTCCTAGTCACTGCTGGACCATGACTTGGATTTGAACCTAGTACCCTTTGATTGGGAGCTAGCTGCTATAACCACTCAGCTATCCTTTATCTGCCATTTCACAGTTTTCGTGCCCCAATGACATAACCTGTCCTAGTAAACTAGGATATAAAACAGCAACTCTTCCAGTTGGAGCTTTCCTAGTCACTGCACGACATGACGTGGATTTGAAACCAATCCCCTTTGAGTGACAGCTAGCTGCCTTAACCACTCAACTATCATTGGTCTGCTGGAGCCAAGACTTCGGGCCCCAATGACATATTTAATTGAGAAACTGTCTCAGTAAACTATGATACAAAAAAGTAACTCCTCCAGCCAGAGTTTACCCAGTCACTGCTCGGCCATGACTGGGATTTGAACCCAGTCCTCTTTGATCGGAAGCCAGCTGCTTTAACCACTCAGCTACCCTTGGTTGGCTGAAGATCAGATTTTGGTGCCCCAATGACATATTTAAATGAGAACCTGTCTCAGTTAACTACAAATGGACGTGTAAAAAAACACTGACTCTTCTGGCTGGAGTCTTGTAACCTGACCGGGATTTGTACCCAGTACCCCTTGGTGCACAGTTGCCAGTGTTAACCACTCAGCTACATATATATACTGTACATACTGTATATGTATATATACATATACAAAAATTAACATTTACACCGTATATCTAAGGGTTGTCAAGTGATTAATTTGTTTTAATCAGATTAATCACACTCTGGATCTGTGATTAATCACAGATTATTTTTCTAGCATTTTTTAAATTATATATATATATATATATATATATATATATATATATATATATATATATATATATATATATATATATATATATATATATATATATATATATATATATATATATATATATATATATATATATATATATGTGGGAAAATGTGACATACAATTACAACATCTCTCTAATCCTTCATGTTTTCCTCATTTGCTGTTTTGGAACAATCTGGAGTACCACCGAAGGTCGGCCGGGATAATATAAGTGAGGCCTGTTATTAGGGCAAACGCGCTTAAACCTCTCAAACCTCATATATATATATATATATATATATATATATATATATATATATATATATATATATATATATATATATATATATATATATATATATATATATATATATATAATGTGGGGTGAAGGAGTGATGCGTGGGATGATGCAACACTATGCCCAGATGTGGGATGTGAGTTCAGGATGTTGGTGTGGCTTGTGCAGCCCTTTGAGACACTCGTGATTTAGAGCTATATAAGTACTGTGAAGTCTGAGAAGCTAATTAAGGCACACTTGGAAATAATGAATTTCTTTATGTGTGCAATTGCGGCAGAAATCCACAGGAGGGCGCACGTTCCCTTCCAGAGTCTATTGCTGCCATTAAAAGACACTTGGGCAATAGCCAGAGGTGCACTCTTAAAACGAATGTGTTGGAAATAACACAATTTGTGTTGTTTTTTTACACATCTCCATGTCCAGAGGGGGACAACTCAATTTGTTAATTTTAACACATTAACTTTGTTACTTATGTTAACACAGTAAATGTGTAGGTTTTAGTAACAAATGTTTGTGTTACTCAAATTAAACACATTTTGTGTATATTGGCAACACTTGTGTGTGTGTGTGTGCATGCTATGCTATATAAAAAAAACAACATAATTTAAATTTAATTGGCATTTAATTCAAAAATTCCTTCTATTCATTACAAGTCACAACATTTAGGAAATAAGTCTGTATCTTGTCAGTAAGTGCAATTCAGAATCTCTCAGCTCATATTAGGGATGTCCGATAATGGCTTATTGCCGATATCCGATATGCCGATATTGTCCAACTCTTTAATTACCGATACCGATATCAACCGATATATACAGTCGTGGAATTAACACATTATGCCTAATTTGGACAACCAGGTATGGTGAAGATAAGGTACTTTTTAAAAAAATGAATCAAATAAAATAAGATAAATAAATTAAAAACATTTTCTTGAATAAAAAAGAAAGTAAAACAATATAAAAACAGTTACATAGAAACTAGTAATTAATGAAAATTTGTAAAATTAACTGTTAAAGGTTAGTATTATTAGTGGACCAGCAGCACGCACAATCATGTGTGCTTACGGACTGTATCCCTTGCAGACTGTATTGATATATATTGATATATAATGTAGGAAGCACAGACTGTATCCCTTGCAGACTGTATTGATATATATTGATATATAATGTAGGAAGCAGAATATTAATAACAGAAAGAAACAACCCTTTTGTGTGAATGAGTGTAAATGGGGGAGGGAGGTTTTTTGGGTTGGTGCACTAATTGTAAGTGTATCTTGTGTTTTTTATGTGGATTTAATAAAAAAATAAAAAAACACCGATACTAATAAAAAAACCGATACCGATAATTTTCGATATTACATTTTAACGCATTTTTCGGCTGATAATATCGGTCTAGCTCATATACATCAAGTGGCAAAGCATCAGTTGCATATTTCAGATTCATCACTTGAAATTAGTCTTTTTAATCACATAAGTGTGAAGGTGTTCATCAAAATAGTTAACAGTGAGAACTCTCAACAAAATGAACACCTCATCACGGTCAGAAAAGGTTACAATATACACTGTCTCTCCAAAGATATGTTTGTTGTCCAGATCACATTTGAAGGAAAGCACACAACCAGGGGCCGTACTTATCAAACTTCTTAGAATTACTCCTAAGAAGTCTGCTAAGAGTTGACTTAAGAGTAAATAAATTCTTCGCTGAAAGCTGCACTTAAAAGTTAGTTATCAAGCGTCTTACTCACACTTTCAGCGAAGTGTAGGACTGAATCTTAAGTGTCACACTCAGAGCTGAATTACGACATTACTATGTGCCGTAAACGGAATTTTAGGTGACGTCATTTCTGTGTCCATAGAAATGACCAATCACGGAAGGGAATCCGTTGTCTAAGAATAAAGAAATATCTTGGAAATATTTAAGTGGACAATGGGAGTGTATATTTTGACAATAAACTACAAAATAATACAAAACAAACTAGTCCCCGCCGGCACTCACGCTACCGCTCCCTCTCTTCTCTCGCCCACACACTCACTGACGTCACTCACCTCACGGCCACACACATACGCTACTGTCATAACATTTTCTTTCCAATTCATTAATTAGGCAACTAATTTGAAACTGGTGTGGGTGGCTCTATATATACTAGCCCACTGCAGACACATGCAGAAATCAACATGGAATCGAAAAGTATTAAATCTGTGACAAAAATAATATCCGCTCTGTCTAAACGATACCGTTTGATCAGCTGCTCGTCATAAAAAAAAAACAAAACATTGTTCCGTTCCCTGAACGTTCGCGCACGTCTCTCTCGCCTCAGTGCCATCCCCTGCTGGCAACTCCTAACCACTTAAGACACCTCTGAAGGTCTCTTAAATATCGTGGAGAGTAGGAGTGATTCTTAGACTTAAGAACGTTGATAAAAAGCTTTTATTCTTAATATTGAGAGTAGGACTAAATTTCGCAAATTCTCAGGACTTAAGTGTAAAATGGCACTCTAAGAAGCTTGATAAGTACGGCCTCAGGTCTGTAGCAATGACCAAATATAGACACACAACTGATACTCCAAATGTTTAAATCATTGATTGAAACTTTATTAGTAGACTGCACATTGAAGTACATATTACATACAATTGACCACTAAATGGTAACACCCCAATAAGTTTTTCAACTTGTTTAAGTCAGGGTCCACTTATGTCCACAGGCTGCCATTTTTTCAATCAACAACTCCTACTTTACCAACCAGGCAAGGTTACAAGACCAATACAATTTTTTTTTTATTTTTTATTTTTTTATAATGTCCTGCCCAGCTTCTCGGGCAAATCATATAGCAGATGTAGATGTAGATGTAGATGCCCGTATCGGCTGTTCAGATTTACTTTACAAAAGAGAAGTGTGGGATACTTCTCTTGTTGCCTTACTTGTATTTTGACTTTATTAAATGTATTTATATTATCATTTGGTGCAGCCGGGCCGGAGCAGGAGGGGATAGAAAGAGAGAAAAAGGAAGACAGAGGGGGGAATTGTGGGGACAAGAGGGGGATTAGACAGAGAGACAAAAACAACAACAGCAAACACAACAACAACAACAGAGCAACATCAGCAAATACGACATGTACAAATATGATGGTAAAAGTAATAGCAAATAAGCAGTTAGCGAAAATTTAAAAAAAAAATACAGAAATGACAATGAGCATTATTACACTAACAATGGAGCAATATGAATACCAATAGAAATAGTGCTATTGATAATAAACAATACCAATACTTTACCTTTATTATCAACAATACAATTGTTCAAATGCAACAATACATATACGTAATGATAACTTGAGATACGAAAGAATGCAGAAAAATGGAGGGGAAGAAAGAGAAGCAACCTACATTAACCTTGTAGATTGTTATAGTAACAATAGGTTAAGCTTTGTCAGTGTGCCATGTGTTATACCCAGTTTACCCTAGGGCAACAACGTTAATATATGTTTGATGAAACATGATTATGTGCATGAGTGTATGTGTGCATATGTACTTGTATATGTACAGTATGTGTATGTGTGCTTGTACAGTGAATGTATATGTACAGTAGGTGTATATGTGTGTTTGTACAGTGAATGTATATGTACAGTAGGTGTATACAGTATGTGTGTTTTTACAGTGAATGTATATGTACAGTGAGGCCCACGACACATTCTAAAAATACTATTAAAATAAACAAAAACATAACAAAAGTGAAATAAAAAAGCTTAAAGGTTAAATGCAATTTAGAAAAAGTTGCAATGTTGACTAATAAAACAAAGCTGTTTTTTTTCCTTTCAAACTGTCATTGCTCAAAACATAATATTGACTCAAAATCAATGTTGTTATGAGTTATTGACCTATCCAAGGTTACGATCACTTCACATCAAATATTCCACTAAGAAAAATATTTTTGGTGGAAGATTATGCAAATTTGGTAAATAAATAACCCCAAAATGCATATATTGTTGTTTTCTTACTGTACCGAAAATGAACCGAACCGTGACCTCTAAACCGAGGTACGTACCGAACCGAAATTGTTGTGTACCGTTACACCCCTGGTATACACTACCGTTCAAAAGTTTGGGGTCACCCAAACAATTTTGTGGAAAAGCCTTCATTTCTAAGAACAAGAATAGACTGTCGAGTTTCAGATGAAAGTTCTCTTTTTCTGGCCATTTTGAGCGTTTAATTGACCCCACAAATGTGATGCTCCACAAACTCAATCTGCTCAAAGGAAGGTCAGTTTTGTAGCTTCTGTAACGAGCTCAACTGTTTTCAGATGTGTGAACATGATTGCACAAGGGTTTTCTAATCATCAATTAGCCTTCTGAGCCAATGAGCAAACACATTGTACCATTAGAACACTGGAGTGATAGTTGCTGGAAATGGGCCTCTATACACCTATGTAGATATTGCACCAAAAAGCAGACATTTGCAGCTAGAATAGTCATTTACCACATTAGCAATGTATAGAGTGTATTTCTTTAAAGTTAAGACTAGTTTCAAGTTATCTTCATTGAAAAGTACAGTGCTTTTCCCTCAAAAATAAGGACATTTCAATGTGACCCCAAACTTTTGAACGGTAGTGTATATATTAGGGATGTCCGATAATGGCTTTTTGCCGATATCCGATATTCCGATATTGTCCAACTCTTTCATTACCGATACCGATATCAACCGATACCGATATCAACCGATATATGCAGTCGTGGAATTAACACATTATTATGCCTAATTTGGACAACCAGGTATGGTGAAGATAAGGTACTTTTTAAAAATAATAATAAAATAAGATAACTAAATTAAAAACATTTTCTTAAAAAAAAAAAAAAGTAAATCAATATAAAAACAGTTACATAGAAACTAGTAATGAATGAAAATGAGTAAAATTAACTGTTAAAGGTTAGTACTATTAGTGGAGCAGCAGCACGCACAATCATGTGTGCTTACGGACTGTATCCCTTGCAGACTGTATTGATATATATTGATATATAATGTAGGAACCAGAATATTGATAACAGAAAGAAATGGGGGAGGGAGGTTTTTTGGGTTGGTGCACTAATTGTAAGTGTATCTTGTGTTTTTTATGTTGATTTAATAAAAAAAATAAAAAAACCCAAAAAAAAACGATACAGATAATAAAAAAACCGATACCGATAATTTCCGATATTACATTTTAACGCATTTATCAGACATCCCTAGTATATATACATATAGATAGATGCACATATACGTGTTTGTGTATGTGTATATATACGTGTGTATGTATGTATATACAGTACAGGCCAAAGGTTTGGACACACTTTCTCATTCAATGTGTTTTCTTTATTTTTATTTTTATTTTTATTGTCACTGAAGGTATCAAAACTATGCATGAAAATGCAAAACGTTAAGGCATTTATGCAGGCCAAACTGCTCTTGTACAATCTGGTAAAGCTCCACGCTCTTTAATGACACCTCAAGGTTCCGACAGCTTACATTGTAACTTGCATTAGAATATTTCATATATTTTTTTAAATGCATTGTGTTATTGATTTGACTCATTTTTATGCAAAGTTATGTTCCTCTTCATTTCCTTAAAAGCGTATTCATCTCCTAAAAGGTGACGAGGCTATGAAAAGAACATTTCTAAGTGGGTTACAACTAGAGATGTCCGATAATATCGGCCGATATATGCGTTAAAATGTAATATCGAAAATTATTGGTATGGTTTTTTTTTATTATCAGTATCGTTTTTTTTTGTTTTTTTTAATTAAATCAACATAAAAAACACAAGATCCACTTACAATTAGTGTACCAACCCAAACAACCTCCCTCCCCCATTTACACTCATTCACACAAAAGGGTTGTTTCTTTCTGTTATTAATATTCTGGTTCCTACATTATATATCAATATATATCAATACAGTCTGCAAGGGATACAGTCTGTGCTTCCTACATTATATATCAATATATATCAATACAGTCTGCAAGGGATACAGTCCGTAAGCACACATGATTGTGCGTGCTGCTGGTCCACTAATAGTACTAACCTTTAACAGTTAATTTGACTCATTTTCATTCATTACTAGTTTCTATGTAACTGTTTTTATATTGTTTTACTTTCTTTTGTATTCAAGAAAATGTTTTTAATTTATTTATCTTATTTTACTAATTTTTTTAAAAAGTACCTTATCTTCACCATACCTGGTTGTCCAAATTAGGCATAATAATGTGTTAATTCCACGACTGCATATATCGGTTGATATTGGTATCGGTAATTAAAGAGTTGGACAATATCGGAATATCGGATATTGGCAAAAAGCCATTATCGGACATCCCTAGTTACAACTTAATGAAGGAAAAGTGGTTGCCATGTCGAGATCTGTTGAGATCCTCTGTTCTTCGGCATGTTTTAAATTTAGGAATGAGTGGAAGAAGAACATTTGCTAGTCTCTTCCAGTCATGCAATTTGCCCAAACGACATGACAACATGTTATCAGATAGAGCTAAAACGATAAGCTCGACAGATAAAGTCTCTTATCAAGTGCATACCAATGCTTTTGTCCGATAATGCATTCACATTTTTTGTGTGTTTTGCAATCTGTTCTCAGGACTTAACATCCGATGCAAGTTGAATGTACAACGTGGACTGCAGCACGTCTTCTGTATGTACAGGTCAGGAATCTACATGTAACCGAGTCTAACCAGTTTGTTTAAAATGTTGCACTCTTGTCAGGTGGATTATGTTACATTCTTGGACCTTTCAAAGAGTGATCATATTATGATTAGTTCTTTCTACGTTTAAAGCACTTTCCTGTGGTCTACATAAAATGTAACGGTGGTTCTTTGGTCGAAAGTTTGCATCGATTATGTTTTACAGACCATGGGTACACACACATAATACATACTGACTGGTGTACACACATAATACATACTGACTGGTATACACACATAATACATACTGACTGGTGTACACACATAATACATACTGACTGGTGTACACACATAATACATACTGACTGGTATACACACATAATACATACTGACTGGTGTACACACATAATACATACTGACTGGTGTACACACATAATACATACTGACTGGTATACACACATAATACATACTGACTGGTGTACACACATAATACATACTGACTGATACACACACATAATACATACTGACTGGTGTACACACATAATACATACTGACTGGTGTACACACATAATACATACTGACTGGTATACACACATAATACATACTGACTGGTATACACACATAATACATACTGACTGGTATACACACATAATACATACTGACTGGTGTACACACATAATACATACTGACTGGTGTACACACATAATACATACTGACTGGTGTACACACATAATACATACTGACTGGTATACACACATAATACATACTGACTGGTGTACACACATAATACATACTGACTGGTGTACACACATAATACATACTGACTGGTGTACACACATAATACATACTGACTGGTATACACACATAATACATACTGACTGGTGTACACACATAATACATACTGACTGGTGTACACACATAATACATACTGACTGGTGTACACACATAATACATACTGACTGGTATACACACATAATACATACTAACTGGTGTACACACATAATACATACTGACTGGTGTACACACATAATACATACTGACTGGTATACACACATAATACATACTGACTGGTGTACACACATAATACATACTGACTGGTGTACACACATAATACATACTGACTGATACACACACATAATACATACTGACTGGTGTACACACATAATACATACTGACTGGTGTACACACATAATACATACTGACTGGTATACACACATAATACATACTGACTGGTGTACACACATAATACATACTGACTGGTGTACACACATAATACATACTGACTGGTGTACACACATAATACATACTGACTGATACACACACATAATACATACTGACTGGTGTACACACATAATACATACTGACTGGTGTACACACATAATACATACTGACTGGTATACACACATAATACATACTGACTGGTATACACACATAATACATACTGACTGGTATACACACATAATACATACTGACTGGTGTACACACATAATACATACTGACTGGTGTAACACATAATACATACTGACTGGTGTACACACATAATACATACTGACTGGTATACACACATAATACATACTGACTGGTGTACACACATAATACATACTGACTGGTATACACACATAATACATACTGACTGGTGTACACACATAATACATACTGACTGGTATACACACATAATACATACTGACTGGTGTACACACATAATACATACTGACTGATACACACACATAATACATACTGACTGGTGTACACACATAATACATACTGACTGGTGTACACACATAATACATACTGACTGGTATACACACATAATACATACTGACTGGTATACACACATAATACATACTGACTGGTATACACACATAATACATACTGACTGGTGTACACACATAATACATACTGACTGGTGTACACACATAATACATACTGACTGGTATACACACATAATACATACTGACTGGTGTACACACATAATACATACTGACTGGTGTACACACATAATACATACTGACTGGTGTACACACATAATACATACTGACTGGTATACACACATAATACATACTGACTGGTGTACACACATAATACATACTGACTGGTGTACACACATAATACATACTGACTGGTATACACACATAATACATACTAACTGGTGTACACACATAATACATACTGACTGGTGTACACACATAATACATACTGACTGGTATACACACATAATACATACTGACTGGTGTACACACATAATACATACTGACTGGTGTACACACATAATACATACTGACTGATACACACACATAATACATACTGACTGGTGTACACACATAATACATACTGACTGGTGTACACACATAATACATACTGACTGGTATACACACATAATACATACTGACTGGTGTACACACATAATACATACTGACTGGTGTACACACATAATACATACTGACTGGTGTACACACATAATACATACTGACTGATACACACACATAATACATACTGACTGGTGTACACACATAATACATACTGACTGGTGTACACACATAATACATACTGACTGGTATACACACATAATACATACTGACGGGTATACACACATAATACATACTGACTGGTATACACACATAATACATACTGACTGGTGTACACACATAATACATACTGACTGGTGTAACACATAATACATACTGACTGGTGTACACACATAATACATACTGACTGGTATACACACATAATACATACTGACTGGTGTACACACATAATACATACTGACTGGTGTACACACATAATACATACTGACTGGTGTACACACATAATACATACTGACTGGTATACACACATAATACATACTGACTGGTGTACACACATAATACATACTGACTGGTGTACACACATAATACATACTGACTGGTGTACACACATAATACATACTGACTGGTATACACACATAATACATACTGACTGGTGTACACACATAATACATACTGACTGGTGTACACACATAATACATACTGACTGGTATACACACATAATACATACTGACTGGTGTACACACATAATACATACTGACTGGTACACACACATAATACATACTGACTGGTGTACACACATAATACATACTGACTGGTGTACACACATAATACATACTGACTGGTATACACACATAATACATACTGACTGGTGTACACACATAATACATACTGACTGGTATACACACATAATACATACTGACTGGTACACACACATAATACATACTGACTGGTGTACACACATAATACATACTGACTGGTGTACACACATAATACATACTGACTGGTATACACACATAATACATACTGACTGGTGTACACACATAATACATACTGACTGGTAAACACACATAATACATACTGACTGGTGTACACACATAATACATACTGACTGGTGTACACACATAATACATACTGACTGGTACACACACATAATACATACTGACTGGTGTACACACATAATACATACTGACTGGTGTACACACATAATACATACTGACTGGTATACACACATAATACATACTGACTGGTACACACACATAATACATACTGACTTGTGTACACACATAATACATACTGACTGGTATACACACATAATACATACTGACTGTGGTATACACATAATACATACTGACTGGTATACACACATAATACATACTGACTGGTATACACACATAATACATACTGACTGGTATACACATAATACACACTGACTGGTATACACACATAATACATACTGACTGGTATACACACATAATACATACTGACTGGTGCACACACATAATACATACTGACTGGTACACACACATAATACATACTGACTGGTATACACACATAATACATACTGACTGGTATACACACATAATACATACTGACTGGTATACACACATAATACATACTGACTGGTATACACATAATATATACTGACTGGTATACACACATAATACATACTGACTGGTGTACACACATGATACATACTGACTGGTATACACACATGATAACATACTGACTGGTGTACACACATAATACATACTGACTGGTGTACACACATAATACATACTGACTGGTATACACACAACACATACTGAACTGGTATACACACATAATACATACTGACTGGTATACACACAACACATACTGACTGGTATACACACATAATACATACTGACTGGTATACACACATATTACATACTGACTGGTAACACACACATAATACATACTGACTGGTACACACACATAATACATACTGACTGGTACACATACATAATACATACAGACTAGTATACACACATAATACATACCGACTGGTATACACACATAATACATACTGACCTGGTATACACACATAATACATACTGACTGGTATACACACATAACACATACTGACTGGTATACACACAATACATACTGACTGGTATACATACATAATACAGACTGGTATACACACATGATACATACTGACTGGTATACACACATAATACATACTGACTGGTGTACACACATAATACATACTGACTGGTGTACACACATAATACATACTGACTGGTATACACACATAATACATACTGACTGGTGTACACACATAATACATACTGACTGGTATACACACATAATACATACTGACTGGTATACACACATAATACATACTGACTGGTATACACACACAATACACACTGACTGGTATACACATATAATACATACTGACTGGTATACACACATAATACATACTGACTGGTGTACACACATGATACATACTGACTGGTATACACACATAATACATACTGACTGGTATACATACATAATACATACTGACTGGTATACACACATGATACATACTGACTGGTATACATACATAATACATACTGACTGGTGTACACACATAATACATACTGACTGGTATACACACAACACATACTGACTGGTATACACACATAATACATACTGACTGGTATACACACATGATACATACTGACTGGTATACATACATAATATATACTGACTGGTGTACACACATAATACATACTGACTGGTGTACACACATAATACATACTGACCGGTATACACACAACACATACTGACCGGTATACACACATAATACATACTGACTGGTATACACACATAATACATACTGACTGGTACACACACATAATACATACTGACTGGTATACACACATAATACATACTGACTGGTACACACACATAATACATACTGACTGGTATACACACATAATACATACTGACTGGTATACACACATAATACATACTGACTGGTATACACACATAACACATACTGACTGGTATACACACATAATACATACTGACTGGTATACATACATAATACATACTGACTGGTATACACACATGATACATACTGACTGGTATACACACATAATACATACTGACTGGTACACACACATAATACATACTGACTGGTATAAACACATAACACATACTGACTGGTATACACACATAATACATACTGACTGGTATACATACATAATACATACTGACTGGTATACACACATGATACATACTGACTGGTATACATACATAATACATACTGACTGGTATACACACATGATATATACTGACTGGTATACACACATAATACATACTGACTGGTACACACACATAATACATACTGACTGGTATACACACATAACACATACTGACTGGTATACACACATAATACATACTGACTGGTATACACACATAATACATACTGACTGTTATACACACATAATACATACTGACTGGTATACACACATAATACATACTGACTGGTATACACACATAATACATACGGACTGGTATACACACATAATACATACTGACTGGTACACACACATAATACATACTGACTGGTGTACACACATAATACATACTGACTGGTATACACACATAATACATACTGACTGGTACACACACATAATACATACTGACTGGTATACACACATAACACATACTGACTGGTGTACACACATAATACATACTGACTGGTATACACACATAATACATACTGACTGGTATACATACATAATACATACTGACTGTTATACACACATAATACATACTGACTGGTATACACACATAATACATACTGACTGGTATACACACATAATACATACTGACTGGTATACACACATAATACATACTGACTGGTGTACACACATAATACATACTGACTGGTATACACACATAATACATACTGACTGGTATACATACATAATACATACTGACTGTTATACACACATAATACATACTGACTGGTATACACACATAATACATACTGACTGTATACACACATAATACATACTGACTGGTATACACATAACACATACTGACTGGTATACACACATAATACATACTGACTGGAATACACACATAATACATACTGACTGGTATACACACATGATACATACTGACTGGTATACACACATAATACATACTGACTGGTATACACACATAACACATACTGACTGGTATACACACATAACACATACTGACTGGTATACACACATAATACATACTGACTGGTATACACACATGATACATACTGACTGGTATACATACATAATACATACTGACTGGTGTACACACATATTACATACTGACTGGTATACACACATAATACATACTCACTGGTGTACACACATAATACATACTGACTGGTGTACACACATAATACATACTGACTGGTATACACACAATACATACTGACTGGTATACACACATAATACATACTGACTGGTACACACATAATACATACTGACTGGTATACACACATAATACATACTGACTGGTATACACACATAATACATACTCACTGGTGTACACACATAATACATACTGACTGGTGTACACACATAATACATACTGACTGGTATACACACAATACATACTGACTGGTATACACACATAATACATACTGACTGGTACACACATAATACATACTGACTGGTATACACACATAATACATACTGACTGGTATACACACATAATACATACTGACTGGTACACACATAATACATACTGACTGGTATACACACATAATACATACTGACTGGTACACACATAATACATACTGACTGGTATACACACATAATACATACTGACTGGTATACACACATAATACATACTCACTGGTGTACACACATAATACATACTGACTGGTGTACACACATAATACATACTGACTGGTATACACACAATACATACTGACTGGTATACACACATAATACATACTGGCTGGTATACACAAGCTATGGAGATGATATCAGTAGAAAAAACTGCATTTAGTTTAGATAATAATGAGTCATATATTGGAATATGGGATCTTTTATTTAAATTTGTTTTAACTATTAAATGAACCAAAAATATGACTTATTTTATCTTTGCGGAAAATATTGGACACAGTGTGTTGTCAAGCTCATGATGCAAGTGTAAGCCACTGTGACACTATTGTTCATTTTTGTATATATTTTTTATTTTTTTATATAAATGTCTAATGATAATGTCAATGAGGGATTTTTAATCAGTGCTATGTTGAGATTGTTACTAATATTGATACTGTTGTTGATAATATTCATTTTTGTTTAACTACTTTTAGTTTGTTCTGTGTCATGTTTGTGTCTCCTCTCAATTGCTCTGTTTATTGGAGTTTATTGCAGTTCTGAGTGTTGCTGGGTCGCGTTTGGTTTTTGAATTGGATTGCATTATTATGGTATTGTTCTGTATTGTTTTGTTGGATTGATTAATAAAAAAATAAATAAATAAGCCTACTGTTTTCTCATCATAAAATGTATAAGCGCTCCGTTTCCTTTTTATTTGATCATTCTTAATTGTCGTGTCTGATGGCTGAGACTAGAAGATGAGTAGGTGCCGCAATAAATTGAAATGGCACATTGGAGTTCTGACAAATGATATTACGACTTATCTAAAATGGTGCTATGGAGCGCCAGATATCACATGACTACTGTAGTTTTGTTTACAATGCCATGTTGGCAGCTAAAATGATTGACATCCGCTTATTATCAAGCCTTCAGGTTTTACTGCACATTTTAAACACACTGATATTGAACATTACATGAAATTTAGTTCAACATGACCGACTTGCATCATGCACTCGGCATGCTTTTTGCGACTATCGAGTCAGCCGTGATAAAGGACAAAGTTCCAGAGCTACAGGACTACCTCGTTATTTTGCCTTCGCCCTACAATCTTTAGTCGATCCAATATTTTCCCTTTTCTGCCTTTAAATATATTACCTGAAACAAGGATGTCAAACTCATTCTAGCTCAGTGGCCGCATGGAGGAAAATCTGGGCTAAATTGGTTAAAATCATGGCATGATCATTTAAAAATAAAGACAACTTCAGATTGTTTCCTTTGTTATAAGCACATTCATTTTTAACCTATCAAAATATGAGAAGAATAATAACGTTAAAAACAAATTACAAGATGCTATTAATGCAATTTAGTCATTCATAAATAAAGTTGGTTTTAAGTTGGTATTTTCCTCAACTGATGTGGTTTATTCGATACATTTGAAGCATTATCTGCAAGGAAACTTGCACATTTGCACTTGTTTTATTAATCACACATGAAGATAAGAGGGGATACAAATTATGTCAGCATATTTATGTGCCCAGAAAATGTTTCCCCATGCAGTCATAAGTACAACGCAAAATGTACAGATTATCAAAAGCATTAATTTGGGTGTACAGTACATATTCCGTACAATTGACCACTAAATGGTAACACCCGAATAAGTTTTTCAACTTGTTTAAGTCGGGGTCCACGTTATAGTGGGGGCCCTTAGGGAGATTTTAGGGTTTGTTCGTTCACTTTTGCTTTGGAAATAATTTGTACCCCTTTCAGACATTGCATTTAGTTCCCATTAAAACATTCACATGTTGCACAATGAGATGTAAGCAGGGGATCATATGTACATTCCTGCAACTTCCTGTTTGTAAAAAATTTATTTTTATTAGTATTTATTTAATATACTAACAGCATTTCATGATTAATATTTATAGATTAAGATTCCTAATAAATGACACTAAAATAAGCTAAGGCTGCAACAACTAATCGATTAAATTGATTAAAATCGATTATTAAAATAGTTGCCGATTAATTTAGTCATCGATTCGTTGGATCTATGCTATGCACAGATTTTTTAAAAAATGTTTTTAAATAATTTTTATTTATTTTTTTTAAATAATTTTTTTTTTTTAAATAAACCTTTATTTATAAACTGCAACATTTACAAACAGCTGAGAAACAATAATCAAAATAAGTATGGTGCCAGTATGCTGTTTTCCCCCCCAATAAAATACTGGATAGGATAGAAATGTAGTTTGTCTCTTTTGTCCGATTATTAATCGATCAATCGAAGTAATAATCGACAGATTAATCGATTATCAAATTAATCTTTAGTTGCAGCCCTAGAATAAGCACACATTTGATTGGTAAATCATAGTGTAACGACCTGGAATGACACTTTATGTGTGGTGTTGGAGTTGTCCGACTTTTTGTGTGGCTGTAAACGCATCGCTGGCTAAGTGCCATATGTGCATGTGTTGGCGCAAGTGAGAAAGAGCGAGCGGCTGCTGTTGATATAACAAAGTTGCTTTTGGTCTGGTTTGTACTGCAGAAAATGACCACTTTTGCTAGATATCATTTTTGTTACTAACGTTTTGGTGATGTGTTTATGGCCGACAATAAAGAGTTTTGCTCAGTAAAGTGATGGATGGAATTCATGTCCTCAAAGCGTCTCGACAGACGTTACAATATTTGAACAATTATGACGAAAACTGTTTTCTCTGTCGTGTCCGTGTCGTGTCGAAAATTGTTATGCGCTTATTTTTTTATTTGATTTTGTGCGTGGCATAGATTTGCCGTGCGCAGAGGACGCTTGAGCAGTGCGCAATTGCACAGGCGCGCACCTTAGAGGGAAACATTGGTCTGGACACCTAATTAGCATATTTCCAAGATGGCGGCTATGTAAAAATTAGGTGTACCTTAATTTTTGATACTTTTGGCAAACTATTTGAGGTTTTTTTGAGCATCAGAAACATACTGGAATGATCACATTTATGATCATTTATTTATTAGAGCACATATTAACAACATAGCCATTATCTACCAAAATGTATTGCACATATATTTCAACACAGATAGAATGTAAAGCTACAGATATATTTCATTGTGACATTAGTAAAAGTAGAGAAAGTCAGTGTTACCCCCTCTACCCCCTGTAATATAGGTTTCTGTTTCAACAGAAACAGAAACCTAAAAGTACAGTGTACCCCCCCCAAAAATAAAAATAAAAAAGGGAGAGAAGAATGCAACCTCCACGTGGCCTCCCCCGCAAGTAGCCAAAGAGTAGTTGCCCTTTAAGCGAAACAATGTCTTCAAAATGTCACAACCACAGCCCCCCCCCCCCCGACATTTCATATAAACATTAGAAAGGAATCATGCATGTTGCACCAGGTTTTACTCATAACAATGCCCAAGTTACGTCCAATGTCTTCAGAATAGCAAAACGCCACTTGGAAATATGCAAATTAGGGGTCGCCCCCAAGACTGTGGTCCAGGTGGACTACGAGATATAATGACTGATGAACACCTTCATTCGATAATGAAGGTTGCCTCAGCTCAAAGCCTGAGCCCCGACATGAATGAACTAGCATCCAAGAAAAGATGGCAGGTATCTGGCTTGGGCACATCAGATTAGATCAGTGTGTTGCAAACTGAGCAGTTTAAAGTCCTGAATGGTTGGTTTATTCATTATTTTATTTTCTAATGTATTAGCCTGTGGAAAAAGTTAATGTTGATATTTACCTCAGAAGGCTGCAAATAGAAAAGAGGCATTTAATTTTGATTTAAATTGTATTTGATATGCCATTGATATTTTTTAATTATTGTTATTATTATTATTTGAAACTCAATTTTGCATGTCACTATAAAGTTATATAAGCCTTGCTTGTTCAATATTCAATGCAAAACTTGTTTGGGTCCCTATTAAAAGGTTAATTGGTTCAACTTTGGCCCGCGGCTTTGTTCAGTTTTAAATTTTGGCCCACTCTGTATTTGAGTTTGACACCCCTGATTTCGGTATCGGTATGATGACGTTTGCGCGTGACGTCACGGATTGTAGAGGACATTTTGGGACACCATTGTGGCCAGCTATTAAGTCGTCTGTTTTCATCGCAAAATTCCACAGTATTCTGGACATCTGTGTTGGTGAATCTTTTGCAATTTGTTCAATGAACAATGGAGACAGCAAAGAAGAAAGCTGTAGGTGGGAAGCGGTGTATTTCGGCCGGCTGCAGCAACACAAACACGTAGCCAGTGTTTCATTGTTTACATTCCCGAAAGATGACAGTCAAGCTTTACCATTGGCCTGTGGAGAACTGTGACAACAGAGACTCTTACCAGGAGGACTTTGAGTTGGATACGCAGACGCGGTACCGTGAGTACGCAGCTGCGGCTTCCAAACATTTGATCGCTTGCCCGTACGTGCGTGCCGCTATGTGCATGTCACGTACGTAACTTTGGGGAAATATATGTGCTGTATGAACTTTGGGGAGGTGAACGGTACTTTGGGCTGTGGGATTGAGTGTGTTGTGCGGGTGTTTGAGTAGTATTGGTGGGTTATATGGACGGGAGGGGGGAGGTGTTTGTTTTTATGTAATTTGTGGTATATTAAATATAAGCCTGGATGTGTTGTGGCTAATAGAGTATATATATGTCTTGTGTTTATTTACTGTTTTAGTCATTCCCAGCTGAATATCAGGTCCCACCCGCCTCTCACAGCATCTTCCCTATCTGAATCGCTTCCACTGCCCTCTAGTCCTTCACTCTCACTTTCCTCATCCACAAATCTTTCATCCTCGCTCAAATTAATGGGGAAATCGTCGCTTTTTCTGTCCGAATCGCTCTCGCTGTTGGTGGCCATGATTGTAAACAATGTGCAGATGTGAGGAGCTCCACAACCTGTGAGGTCACGCTACTTCCGGTACAGGCCAGGCTTTTTTTATCAGCGACCAAAAGTTGCGAACTTTATCGTCAATGTTCTCTACTAAATCCTTTCAGCAAAAATATGGCAATATCGCGAAATGATCAAGTATGACACATAGAATGGACCTGCTATCCCCGTTTAAATAAGAAAATGTCATTTCAGTAGGCCTTTAATGTATTTAATGTCCTTTGTGTTCTTTGATGTTTGATGTTTCCCTCTTACACACGTGTAAGAGGGATGGGTGCTATGGCTATGAGTGTTTTTTTCCCTTGGCCCAGGTAACCAATAATATTTATTGCGCACACACGATTGCACCATGCATAGACAAGCAACCAAACAAAAACATAATTTCAGCACCTATATACACTGCGGTGACCTCTGCGGTGTTCCACGCCATCGTCTGCTGGGGTGGGGGGGGGGGGGGGGGGGGAGCATGGCCCGAGAAAGGAGCAGACCCAACAAAGTAAACAAGAGAGCCGGAAAAAAGAAACTTTTGTCTTCTTCTCTCTCATAATTACAGAGCCCCTAAGAGGACATGGGGGAAAAAAATGTTTTATAATTTTTTTATTTTTTTTATTTTTTTTTAGACATGTATTAATTTTTATAAAGTTATAAAAAAAAAAAAAAATAATTATAATTATTATTATCTATTTTTTTTAGACGAGATACATGTCTAAATGGGGTCTTGGGGCACTAGGAGGTTAACCCCTTTACTACTGTTACCCCAGGTGGCCCTTGGCAAAGGCCTAGTACCTGACTGCCCCCTAGCCAGGGATACGGTGAAGACCTCAACGGCGGAGCAGGCGGAAGACGGTAGATTTAGGAACTACCACAACGGCTGCAATGGCAGAAGAAGGCTGCAGCAGAAAAGGGTCCCCAGTCATCTTGGACTCCATGCCACTGGACCCTGACCCGATTCTGTCAAAGACCGTGTGGTGACTGTCTGTGCACCAGTCTCCCCACGTTAAACAAAGTCACGCACAGTTATCCTCCATAAAGGGATACACCCCTACTCGTTTGAGTGACCGCCAGGCTTAGACCGATTTTTTTTTTTCTCACCCCCCTCATTGTTTACCTGCATCTCACCTTTTTTGCAAGGGGCACCGGAAGTTGGCAGACCCCGTCAGCGATCCTGTTCTGTCTCCCTGTAATGTTTGTCTGATCTTGAATGGGATTGTGCTGAAAATGTTAATTTCCCCTCGGGGATTAATAAAGTATTTCTGATTCTGGTTAACAAAATAATATTTTTTTCCATGCTAAACTGTCAACAATATATTTTTATTTAAACGGGGATAGCAGATCCATTCTATGTGTCATACTTGATCATTTCGCGATATTGCCATATTTTTGCTGAAAGGATTTAGTAGACAACAACGACGATAAAGTTTGCAACGTTTGGTCTCTGATAAAAAAAAAGCCTTGCCCCTACCGGAAGTAGCGTGACGTAGTCAGTTGTCCGCCTCCTCATATTTTCCTATTGTTTTCAACGCAGCTAGAGAGATTCGGACCGAGAAAGCGACGATTACCCCATTAATTTGAGCGAGGATGTGAGATTCGTGGATGAGGAACGTTAGAGTGACGGACTAGAATGCAGTGCAAGACATATCTTTTTTCGCTCTGACCGTAACTTAGGTACAAGCTGGCTCATTGGATTCCACACTCTCTCCTTTTTCTATTGTGGATTTGTATTTTAAACCACCTCGGATACTATATCCTCTTGAAAATGAGAGTCGAGAACGCGAAATGGACATTCGCAGTGACTTTTATCTCCACGACAATACATCGGCGAAGCTCTTTAGCTACGGAGCTAATGTCATAGCATCTGGCTCAAATGCAGATAGAAACGAAATAAATAAATCCCTGACTGGAAGGATAGACCGAAGATCAACAATACTATTAAACCATGTACATGTAACTACACGGTTAATACTTCTCAGCCTGGCAAAGCTTAACAATGCTGTTGCTAAAGACGCTGAAGCTAACTTAGCAACTTAGCAACCGGACCTCACAGAGCTATGATAAAAACATTAGCGCTCCACCTACGCCAGCCAGCCCTCATCTGCTCATCAACACCCGTGCTCACCTGCGTTCCAGCGATCGACGGCGCGACGAAGGACTTCACCCGATCACAGATGCGGTTGGCGGCTAGCGTCGGCTAGCGCGTCTGCTATCCAAGTAAGTACTCCTTGTTGTGTTGCCGCAGCCAGCCGCTAATACACCGATCCCACCTACAACTTTCTTCTTTGCAGTCTCCATTGTTCATTAAACAAATTACAAAAGATTCACCAACACAGATGTCCAGAATACTGTGGAATTATGAAATGAAAACAGAGCTTTTTGTATTGGCCTCAATGGGGGAGCCATACTTTTGTTCTACTGGCTACGTCACGCGCATACGTCATCCTCCAAAGGCGTTTTGAACCGGAAGTTTAGCGGGAAATTTAAAATGTCACTTTATAAGTTAACCCGGCCGTACTGGCATGTGTTGCAATGTTAAGATTTCATCATTGATATAGAAACTATCAGACTGCGTGGTCGCTAGTATCGGCTTTCAGTAGGCCTTTAAAGCTCATGTACATTTATAAAGCCCAAATGATCATAAAGGCATAAAAGTGATGTGATTGTTTAAAGGCGGAGTCAGAATGTTTCCTGGAAATAACCAAAAAATGGGACTACAGTAATATCCATTAGAATAATGTTGAATGGGTGAGAAGAAAAAAGGTTTAGTGGAGGAACCATAAAGCATCTGCAGGGAGTCTGGCGAATATTGGCACTATTTGTGAGTTTAGTCTACCCATAAACATGCATTGTCTGCCAAAAAGCCTGTGAGACTGTCCCATACTGTAGAGTGAAAGCATAACAATGTTGAAGATATTGTTTCTCCCGCCTGTTATCAGTGTTATCTGCGTGTCATTAAGCCTGTATCATATTTCCTTTTGTGCCGTGTAATCATTGAACAAGAACAACCTTGACTCTGCTAAAATGGCTGACTTAATCTCACCCCTCACAGATAAAAATGTTTCTTCTGGCAACATGATGACGACTCCGTGGAGAAAACCTCCACAAAGTGGATTTGACGCTTGAGGGACTGCGCGGGAAGGATCCATTCATCATAGGGTGGGATATATATGTCGTTTTAGGACCATGCCAACGTTTTTCAATTCAATTCCAAGAGTCCTTCAAGCAGTGGAGATGTTTTTTCACTGACACACAAAACCAAACTGAACGCATTTAATCCCCCTTTTGGATTTGTTGTTTTCTTCAGTCATGGCCGAGAGGAGACCAGCAGGCTATCGGGTGCACAGAGATATCCTGGATGAAGAAGCTGTGGACAAGCTAGCGGAGAAGTCGGAATCGAAAACATCTGTGTGGGGCAAGATCGAAAGTTCACTGAGGTATGGTCGCCATGGTATTGCTCTGTATAAAGTTCTATGTACATTATAATGTGTAGGGGTTAATAATCACTTCTAATAACAAAAAGCTTTGCTGCAAAAAGTCAGTGTTCAAAAACAAGAAAAAAAATACAAAAATGAGGGGTATTTTATTTGAACTAAGCAAATTTATCTGCCAATAGAACAAGAAAATTTGGCTTGTCAAGACTTTCCAAAAAAAATTAGCTAACTTCAATTAACCCAAAAATACCTTAAAATAAGTATATTCTCACTAATAACAAGTGCACTTTTCTTGGTAGAAAAAAAAGAGACCTTTTTGCTCAATATGTTGAAAAATATTCTTAAATGAAGTAAATGCTAGTGCCATTATCTTGACATAATGATATGCGCTCGGCATTACATTTCTTGAAACCAGCAAACTTACACTAAAACTAATTTATTGTTCTTAATGTAAACAAGGCTTGTTACTCTCGGGGTCTCCTAGCCGCTCAGGCAAATCATATTGTCTAAAAATGCATTTTTCCATGGATAACATGACATCATCGCACCAAGTGCGTGCTCTTTCAGTCAAATAGTGCGCATATATACAGCCCGGCCCCCGGCCAAAAATGTTTTAATTGTAATTTTGAGGAATTTATCTGAATGTGCATGAACTATTTCTGTTAAAAATTGTTAGAAATGTTAAATGTTTAAATATTAACTGTCAGTTTACTGTACTGTGCCAACTGTACTACTATATGAGTACCTGTTTTCTATTGTTTCATAGAAAATAAAAGAGCAAAGTCCATTTGGCTGTCATCTGTTTTAATTATGAGACACAATTGTGTCAAAATCATGATTTTTTATTTCATGCTTGAAATAAGAAAATATGACTTTAAAAAAGTAGTTTTATACTTGTGAGTGTTGATGACACAGCTTTGCAACACTTGATATTCTAGTTTCAAGCATGTTTGACTCAATATAGCTCATCAAATCTCAGCTACAAGCTGTAATATCTTACTGACATCATTTAGGACCAAAACACTTAAAACAAGTAAAACACTCTAACATAAAATCTGCTTAGTGAGAAGAATTATCTTTTTAGAAAAAAAAAAAGCAAATATCACCCTTATTTGAGATATTTAATCTTACTTAGATTTCAGTTTTTGCAGTGTAGAGGTAAATGCATTTCAAAATACAAATAAAAGCAAGTATTTGTTTCATACATTGGTATTTTGCATAGATGACATATGTTAATCGTGTTTATTGATACAGTATGTTCAAAAGTTACAAAAATTAAAACAAAATTTGTTTCCTTTATTAGTATTTTCCATAATGGACGCACCTCTGTGGAATACTCACTTTTTTATAGTATTATTAAACTACAGTTTAAACATTCTTACATACTTACACTGCAAAAACTGAAATCTAAGTAGGATGAAATACCTCAAATAAGGGTGATATTTGCTTATTTTCTGTCTGATAAGATCATTCTTCTCACTAAGCAGATTTTATGTTAGAGTGTTTTACTTGTTTTAAGGGTTTTGGTCCTAAATGATCTCAGTAAGATATTACAGCTTGTTGCTGAGATTTGATGAGCTATATTGAGTAAAACATGCTTGAAACTAGAATATCAACTGTTGCAAAGCTGTGTCATCAACACTCACAAGTATAAAACTACTTTTTTAAAGTCATCATTTCTTATTTCAAGCATGAAAGAGACAATTGTGTCTCATAATTAAAACAGATGACGGCCAAATTGACTTTGCTGTTTTATTTTCAATGAAACAATAGAAAACAGGTACTCATATAGTAGTACAGTTGGCACAGTACAATAAACTGACAGTTAATATTTAAACATTTAACATTTCTAACAATTTTGAACAGAAATAGTTCATGCACATTCAGATAAATTCCTCAAAATTACAATTAAAAAAATGTTGGCCGGGGGCCGGGCTGTATATATGCGCACTAATTGACTGAAAGAGCACTCACTTGGTGCGATGATGTCATGTTATCCATGGAAAAATGCATTTTTAGACAATATGATTTGCCTGAGCGGCTAGGAGACCCCGAGAGTAACAAGCGCTTGCCTTGTTGCCTTTCCATTAAGAACAATAAACTAGTTTTTAGTATAAGTTTGCTGGTTTCAAGAAATGTAATGCCGAGCGCATATCATTATGTCAAGATAATGGCACTAGCATTTACTTCGTTTAAGAATATTTTTCAACATATTGAGCAAAAAGGTCTAATTTTTTTTTTCTACCAAGAAAAGTGCAGTTGTTTTTAGTGAGAATATATATACTACCGTTCAAAAGTTTGGGGTCACATTGAAATGTCCTTATTTTTGAAGGAAAAGCACTGTACTTTTCAATGAAGATAACTTTAAACTAGTCTTAACTTTAAAGAAATACACTCTATACATTGCTAATGTGGTAAATTACTATTCTAGCTGCAAATGTCTGGTTTTTGGTGCAATATCTACATAGGTGTATAGAGGCCCATTTCCAGAAACTATCACTCCAGTGTTCTAATGGTACAATGTGTTTGCTCATTGGCTCAGAAGGCTAATTGATGATTAGAAAACCCTTGTGCAATCATGTTCACACATCTGAAAACAGTTCAGCTCGTTACAGAAGCTACAAAACTGACCTTCCTTTGAGCAGATTGAGTTTCTGGAGCATCACATTTGTGGGGTCAATTAAACGCTCAAAGTGGCCAGAAAAAGATAACTTTCATCTGAAACTCGACAGTCTATTCTTGTTCTTAGAAATGAAGGCTATTCCACTAAATTGTTTGGGTGACCCCAAACTTTTGAACGGTAGTGTACTTATTTTAAGGTATTTTTGGGTTCATTGAAGTTAGCTCATTTTACTTGTTTTGGAAAGTCTTGACAAGCCAAATTTTATTGTTCTATTGGCAGATAATTTTGCTTAGTTCAAATAAAATACCCCTCATTTTTGTATTTTTTTGTCGTTGTTTTTGAACACTGACTTTTTGCAGTGTATGTCAAGTGTACGCCAATGAAGATACACGTTGGCTGATACTGTTGTCAAATCCAAAGGAAAATATGTTTCCCATATTTGTAAACCCGACTGATATCTCTTCTTTCTCAGGTGTTCCGGCCCCAGAGCCAAGAGCTGCCTGCTGGGTAGCGTCCCTGTTCTGTCGTGGTTGCCTCGTTACTCCATCAGAGAAAATGCACTGGGTGACCTTATCTCTGGACTCAGCGTGGGCATCATGCAGCTGCCCCAAGGTCAGATAAATCTTATTGTGTTTGTACCACTTGAATATGGTATGTACATTAGATAACCCCACTTTGGTATGCGTCCTTCAAGGTATGGCTTATGCCTTGCTGGCGGCCGTGCCTCCAGTTTTTGGCCTCTACGCCTCCTTCTACCCCGTCCTCATCTACTTCATCTTCGGCACATCCAAGCACATCTCCATAGGTGTGTGTCTTTCTGTTGGTTTGTTGCTACATTGATTGATTGAAACTTTTATTAGTAGATTGCACATTTCAGTACATATTCCGTACAATTGACCACTAAATGGTAACACCCCAATAAGTTTTTCAACTTGTTTAAGTCGGGGTCCACGTTATCAATTTATGGTGAATAATAATCTCCTAATACTCTCATAATCTCGTCCAATTCAGTTTTGTTTTTTACAACCTTTTTAGTAATGCGGTTGGTAATACCTGTTCTGAGCTGAATGTTATCTTTCAAATCTTTGACTTTATTTTCCAAACAGGGACAGTCTATTAAAGAACACACAAGTGTAAATATGCAAGATTGTACACTGCAAAAAGTCAGTGTTCAAAAACAAGAAAAAAAAAATACAAAAATTAGGAGTATTTTACTTGAACATAGCAAAATTATCTGCCAATATCTGCCCACAATGGCTCTGTTGCGAGGCACACAATGGGTGGATGAACGTTCGTACATGTCCGGTTCAAACACTGATGACATCTATTAAACAGACAAAGAAGCAAGGAATTAAACAGAGACAGAATTACATTTGGCTCAATGAGGAGACACGCGTAGACCTGTACTCTTGTACAGTCTCCCACCACGCTCTGACGAAAGATTGTACGCCTCCTCTTTTATTTGGACTTTCCCTGATTACATGGCAACAGCTGTTTCTAAAGCAGTGGTTCTTAACCTGGGTTCGATGGAACCTTAGGGGTGAGTCGGCCTCAGGGGTTCGGCGGAGGTCAAGACACACCCGACTAATTGTGTAAATAAAAACTTCTCCCTATCGGCGTATTACGGATACAACAACAGCAGAAGTCACACTGCTTTGCAGGTGTGTAATTTGTTGTGAGTTTATGCACTTTGTTGGTTTTGTTGTTTGAACAAGGTGATGTTCATGCACGCTTCATTTTGTGCACCAGTAATAAAACATGGTAACACTTTAGTATGGGGAACATATTCACCATTAATTAGTTGCTTATTAACATGCAAATTAGTAACATATTGGCTCTTAACTAGTCATTATTAAGTACTTATTAATGCCTTATTCGGCATGGCCTTATTATAACCCTAACCCTCTAACCCTAACCCTAACCCTGAACCTAACCCTAACCAAATAACTCTAAATTAAGTCTTTGTTACTTAGAATATGTTCCCCATACTAAAGTGTTACCAAAAACATATAACTTTGTCTTGAATTGGAAAAAAACCAACATTTTATTTTTCACTAATGAAGGGTTCGGTGACTGCGCATATGAAACTGGTGGGGTTCGGTACCTCCAACAAGGTTAAGAACCACTGTTCTAAAGGAAGGGGGGTCGTAAACAGCCGTCGCCTTTGGGTACAAAACAGTTCAAAGAAAAGGTGCTTGGAGGTGGGGTCAGGTCCTGCTTCCTCTCTGCTTTGTAGATCTCGGGTCAAGACAAAATCTTCCTGTGGATTACAATACATCAAAGAAACCGACACCTTCATGTCGCTTCCCATCCTACACAGTGGAGTTTTACAAGCCTTTTGATTAGAGACGTCCGATAATATCGGCCGGATGATATTATCGGCCGATAAATGCTTTAAAATGTAATATCGGAAATTATCGGTATCGTTTATTTTATTATTGGTATCGTTTTTTTTTTTTAAATTTAAATTTTTTTTATTAAATCAATCTTACTAGAGATGTCTATAAATGCCTTAAAAAGTAATATCGGAAATTATCGGTATCGTTTTTTTAATTATTGGTATCGTTTTTTTTTTTTAAATTTAAATTTTTTTTATTAAATCAATCTTACTAGAGATGTCTATAAATGCCTTAAAAAGTAATATCGGAAATTATCGGTATCGTTTTTTTAAATTATCGGTATCGTTTTTTAAATTTTTTATTTATTTTGTTGTTTTTTTGTTAAATCAACATAAAAAACACAAGATACACTTACAATTAGTGCACCAACCCAAAAAACCTCCCCCATTCACACTCATTCACACAAAAGGGTTGTTTCTTTCTGTTATTAATATTCTGGTTCCTACATTATATATCAATATATATCAATACAGTCTGCAAGGGATACAGTCCGTAAGCACACATAAATGTGCGTGCTGCTGGTCCACTAATAGTACTAACCTTTAACAGTTAATTTTACTCATTTTCATTCATTACTAGTTTCTATGTAACTGTTTTTGTATTGTTGTACTTTCTTTTTTATTCAAGAAAATGTTTTTAATTTATTTATCTTATTTTATTTTATTAATTTAAAAAAAAAAAGGACCTTATCTTCACCATACCTGGTTGTCCAAATTAGGCATAATAATGTGTTAATTCCACGACTGTATATATCGGTATCGGTTGATATCGGTATCGGTAATTCAAGAGTTGGACAATATCGGAATATCGGATATCGTCAAAAAGCCATTATCGGACATCCCTACTTTTGCTTAGTAAGATCAAAGACCGCTTTTGTCTGCTCGCCGGGAACTCATTGAAACACAAAGTTTTGTGATAACTTCGATACAATTATTCTGACAGTACACCAAAGTGTATTTTTACCTGTCTGTGAATCATAAATTAAAAAAAAGTTGGTACAATGAGGTGTCAAATATCGAGGTTCCACGGTTTCTCCTCGCTCCTCCAGGCACATACGCAGTGATGAGCGTGATGATTGGCGGCGTGACAGAGCGACTCGCCCCAGATTCAAACTTCGCGACGTGGGACAATGTGACTAACTCCAGTTTGGTGGATGTCTTCGCGCGTGACGCAGAGCGGGTCAGAGTGGCCGCCGCCGTCACTTTCCTGTCGGGGATTTTCCAGGTACGGTGAATCATACAGACACTATTTAGACTCCGTGTCACGTCTGTTTTTATTGATGTTAGATCCTGCTGGGTCTGGTCCATTTCGGATTTGTGGTGACCTACCTGTCCGAGCCGCTGGTGCGAGGTTACACCACCGGCGCCGCCACCCACGTCATCGTGTCCCAGCTCAAATATACCTTTGGAATCAGCCCTCTGCGATACAGCGGACCTTTCTCCTTGATATATGTAAGGAAGACTTTGGCGTTGTTATTGATGTTGTTAGACAAAACCCAAAGCGGTGAAGTTGGCACGTTGTGTAAATGGTAAATAAAAACAGAATACGATGATTTGCAAATCCTTTTCAACCTATATTCAATTGAATGGACTGCAAAGACAAGATACTTAACGTTCCACCTGGTAAACTTTGTTATTTTTTGCAAATATTAGCTCTTGCCTGCAACATGTTTCAAAAAAGCTGGCACAAGTGGCAAAAAAGACTGATAAAGTTGAGCAATGCCCATCAAACACTTATTTGGAACATCCCACAGGTGAACAGGCTAATTGGGAACAGGTGGGTGCCATGATTGGGTGTAAAAGCAGCTTCCGTGAAATGCTCAGTCGTTCACAAACAAGGACGGGGCGAGGGTCACCACTTTGTCAACAAATGCGTGAACAAATTGTTTAAGAACAACATTTCTCAACCAGCTATTGCAAGGAATTTAGAGATTTCACCATCTACGCTCTGCAATATCGTCAAAAGGTTCAGAGAATCTGGAGAAATCGCTGCACGTAAGCGGCAAGGTCGTGACCTTTGATCCCTCAGGCGGCACTGCATCAAAAAGCGACATCAGTGTGTAAAGGATATCACCACATGGGCTCAGGAACACTTCAGGGGCCGTACTTATCAAGCTTCTTAGAGTGCCATTTTACACTTAAGTCCTGAGAATTTGCGAAATTTAGTCCTACTCTCAAACTTAAGAATAAAAGCTTTTTATCAACGTTCTTAAGTCTAAGAATCACTTCTACTCTCCACGATATTTAAGAGACCTTCAGAGGTGTCTTAAGTGGTTAGGAGTTGCCAGCAGGGGATGGCACTGAGGCGAGAGAGACGTGCGCGAACGTTCAGGGAACGGAACAATGTTTTGGTTTTTTTTGATGACGAGCAGCTGATCAAACGGTATCGTTTAGACAGAGCGGATATTATTTTTGTCACAGATTTAATACTTTTCGATTCCATGTTGATTTCTGCATGTGGCTGCAGTGGGCTAGTATATATAGAGCCACCCACACCAGTTTCAAATGAGTTGCCTAATTAATGAATTGGAAAGAAAATGTTATGACAGTAGCGTATGTGTGTGGCCGTGAGGTGAGTGACGTCAGTGAGTGTGTGGGCGAGAGAAGAGAGGGAGCGGTAGCGTGAGTGCCGGCGGGGACTAGTTTGTTTTGTATTATTTTGTAGTTTATTGTCAAAATATACACTCCCATTGTCCACTTAAATATTTCCAAGATATTTCTTTATTCTTAGACAACGGATTCCCTTCCGTGATTGGTCATTTCTATGGACACAGAAATGACGTCACCTAAAATTGCGTTTACGGCACATAGTAATGTCGTAATTCAGCTCTGAGTGTGACACTTAAGATTCAGTCCTACACTTCGCTGAAAGTGTGAGTAAGACGCTTGATAACTAACTTTTAAGTGCAGCTTTCAGCGAATAATTTATTTACTCTTAAGTCAACTCTTAGCAGACTTCTTAGGAGTAATTCTAAGAAGCTTGATAAGTACGGCCCCAGAAACCCACTGTCAGTAACTACAGTTCGTCCCTTCATCTGTAGGTGCAAGTTAAAACTCTACTATGCAAAGCGAAAGCCATTTATCAACAACACCCAGAAACGCAGACGGCTTCGCTGGGCCCGAGCTCATCTAAGATGGACTGATGCAAAGTGGAAAACTGCTCATCAACACCCGTGCTCACCTGCGTTCCAGCGATCGATGGCGCGACGAAGGACTTCACCCGATCATCGATGCGGTCGGCGGCTAGCGTCGGATAGCGCGTCTGCTACACTCAAAATCCTCCTGGTTGTGTTGCTGCAGCCAGCCGCTAATACACCGATCCCACCTACAGCTTTCTTCTTTGCAGTCTTCATTGTTCATTAAACAAATTGCAAAAGATTCACCAACACAGATGTCCACAATACTGTGGAATTTTGCGATGAAAACAGAGCTTTTTGTATTGTGATACAATGTGTCCGAATACTTCCGTTTCAACCATTGACGTTACGCGCATACGTCATCATACATAGACGTTTCCAACCGGAAGTTTCACGGAAAATTTAAAATGTCACTTTATAAGTTAACCCGGCCGTATTGGCATGTGTTGCAATGTTAAGATTTAATCATTGATATATAACAGGGGTCACCAACGCGGTGCCCGCGGGCACCAGGTCGCCCGTAAGGACCAGATGAGTAGCCCGCTGGCCTGTTCTAAAAATAGCTCAAATAGCAGCACTTACCAGTGAGCTGCCTCTATTTTTTAAATTTTATTTATTTACTAGCAAGCTGGTCTCGCTTTACCCGACATTTTTAATTCTAAGAGAGACAAAACTCAAATAGAATTTGAAAATCCAGGAAACATTTTTAAAGACTTGGTCTTCACTTGTTTAAATAAATTCATACATTTTTTTACTTTGCTTCTTATAACTTTCAGAAAGACAATTTTAGAGAAAAAATACAACATTAAAAGTGATTTTAGGATTTTTAAACACATACCTTTTTACGTTTTAAATTCCTTCCTCTTCTTTCCTGACAATTTAAATCAATGTTCAAGTAAATTGATTTTTTTTATTGTAAAGAATAATAAATACATTTTAATTTAATTCTTCATTTTAGCTTCTGTTTTTTCGATGAAGAATATTTGTGAAATATTTCTTCAAACTTATTATGATTAAAATTAAAAAAATGATTCTGGCAAATCTAGAAAATCTGTAGAATCAAATTTAAATCTTATTTCAAAGTCTTTTGAATTTCTTTTAAAAATTTTGTTCTGGAAAATCTAGAAGAAATAATGATTTGTCTTTGTTAGAAATATAGCTTGGTCCAATTTGTTATATATTCTAACAAAGTGTAGATTGGATTTTAACCTATTTAAAACATGTCATCAAAATTCAAAAATTAATCTTAATCAGGAAAAATTACTAATGATGTTCCATAAATTCTTTTTTTAAGTTTTTCTCTTCTTTTTTTTGGTTGAATTTTGAATTTTAAAGAGTCGAAATTGAAGATAAACTATGTTTCAGAATGTATTTGTCATATTTTTCGTGTTTTCTCCTCTTTTAAACCGTTCAATTAAGTGTGAATATCATTAATTATTAATAATAACATAGAGTTAAAGGTAAATTGAGCAAATTGGCTATTTCTGGCAATTTATTGAAGTGTGTATCAAACTGGTAGCCCTTCG
>NC_084737.1:79928397-79943397 GCF_033978785.1 Entelurus aequoreus
CTCGCATTTTTTTTTCAGTACATGCTTAAAAAAAGCAGATCACTCCTGTCATTTAAAGGATCTTTGACTAGCATTTTTTTTCAGTACATGCTTAAAAAAAGCAGATCACTCCTGTCACTTAGAGGATCTTTGACTAGCATTTTTTTTCAGTACACGCTTAAAAAAAGCAGATCACTCCTGTCATTTAGAGGATCTTTGACTAGCATTTTTTTTCAGTACATGCTTAAAAACAGCAGATCACTCCTGTCATTTAGAGGATCTTTGACTAGCATTTTTTTCAGTACAGGCTTAAAAACAGCAGATCACTCCTGTCATTTAGAGGATCTTTGACTAGCATTTTTTTTTCAGTACAGGCTTAAAAACAGCAGATCCCTCCTGTCATTTAGAGGATCTTTGACTAGCATTTTTTTTTCAGTACATGCTTAAAAAAAGCAGATCACTCCTGTCATTTAGAGGATCTTTGACTAGCATTTTTTTTTCAGTACATGCTTAAAAAAAGCAGATCACTCCTGTCATTTAGAGGATCTTTGACTAGCATTTTTTTTTCAGTACATGCTTAAAAACAGCAGATCATTCCTGTCGTTT
This sequence comes from Entelurus aequoreus, assembly GCF_033978785.1. Lineage (NCBI taxonomy): Eukaryota > Metazoa > Chordata > Actinopteri > Syngnathiformes > Syngnathidae > Entelurus > Entelurus aequoreus. The sequence continues at coordinate 79,928,983 of NC_084737.1, forward strand.
AGAGGATCTTTGACTAGCATTTTTTTCAGTACATGCTTAAAAACAGCAGATCATTCCTGTCGTTTAGAGGATCTTTGACTAGCATTTTTTTCAGTACATGCTTAAAAACAGCAGATCACTCCTGTCGTTTAGAGGATCTTTGACTAGCATTTTTTTTTTCAATAAATGCTTAAAAACAACAGATCACTCCTGTCATATGGAAGATCTTTGACAGCCATTGTTTTTCAGTACATGCTTAAAAACAGCAGATCACTCCTGTCATTTAGAGGATCTTTGACAGCCATTGTAAAAAAATGCGAGTCAAAGATGTTCGAAATGAAAGGAGTGATCCGCTGTTTTTAAGCATGTACTGAAAAAAATGTTGGTCAAAGATTTTCTAAATGACAGGAGTGATCTGCTGTTTTTAAGCATGTACTGAAAAAAATGCTAGTCAAAGATCCTCTAAATGATAGGAGTGATCTGCTGTTTTTAAGCATTTACTGAAAAACAATGGCTGTCAAAGATCTTCCATATGACAGGAATGATCTGTTGTTTTTAAGCATTTACTGAAAAAAAAATGCTAGTCAAAGATCCTCTAAATGACAGGAGTGATCTGCTGTTTTTAAGCTTGTACTGAAAAAAATGTTGGTCAAAGATCCTCTAAATGACAGGAGTGATCTGCTGTTTTTAAGCATGTACTGAAGAAAATGTTGGTCAAAGATCCTCTAAATGACAGGAGTGATCTGCTGTTTTTAAGCATGCACTGAAAAAAATGCTAGTCAAAGATTCTCTAAATGACAGGAGTGATCTGCTGTTTTTAAGCATGTACTGAAAAACAATGGCTGTCAAAGATTTTCCATATGACAAGAGGGATCTGTTGTTTTTAAGCATTTACTGAAAAAAATTCTAGTCAAAGATGCTCTAAATGAAAGGAGTGATCCGCTGTTTTTAAGCATGTACTGAAAAAAATGTTGGTCAAAGATCCTCTAAATGACAGGAAGGATATGTTGTTTTTAAGCATTTAGTGAAAAAAAATGCTAGTCAAAGATCCTCTAAATGACAGGAGTGATCTGCTTTTTTTAAGCATTTATTGGAAAAAAAAAATGCTAGTCAAAGATCCTCTAAATGACAGGAGTGATCTGCTTTTTTTAAGCATTTATTGAAAAAAAAATGCTAGCCAAAGATCCTCTAAATGACAGGAGTGATCTGCTGTTTTTAAGCATGTGCTGAAAAAAATGTTGGTCAAAGATCCTCTAAATGACAGGAGGGATATGTTGTTTTTAAGCATTTAGTGAAAAAAATGCTAGTCAAAGATTGTCTAAATGAAAGGAGTGATCTGCGGTTTTTAAGCATGTACTGAAAAAAATGTTGGTCAAAGATCCTCTAAATGACAGGAGGGATATGTTGTTTTTAAGCATTTAGTGGAAAAAAATGCTAGTCAAAGATCCTCTAAATGAAGAAGGATCTGCTGTTTTTAAGCATGTACTGAAAAAAATGTTGGTCAAAGATCCTCTAAATGACAGGAGTGATCTGCTGTTTTTAAGCATTTAGTGAAAAAAATGCTAGTCAAAGATTGTCTAAATGAAGAAGGATCTGCGGTTTTTAAGCATGTACTGAAAAAAATGTTGGTCAAAGATCCTCTAAATGACAGGAGTGAGCTGCTATTTTTAGGCATTTACTGCAAAAAAAAATAAAAAATGCTAGTCAAAGACCCTCTAAAATGTGGAGTTCTATTTCATCAAACAGGTGTTAATTTACTCAACTGCAGAGAGTACCAGGAAGTATGTTTTAAGGGCATCTCTTCAACACAATGCAATCATCGTGTCCTTTTAAAGCAGAGGACACTCTTTGATGACACACAATAAAAAAAAAGCTCCAAGTTGTGTCAGACAGATGATGCAATCACTGCAGAATAGTTGATTCTCTGCAAAGTGTGTGCAGAAAGCGTGTTGGCATGCAGCCCACTCTCTCTATGCAGCGTGTCTTGCTTGCCCTGCAGTATTTAAACACTGCTATGATGTAGGAGGGGCTATAAAACATGCTTGGCTGTAGGATATTATTAGTCTGTATTAAATAGAAAACCCATAGTAGAGTGAACAATCGCACCACCTGCACCCTGACACTAACGATACAACAACCAATCAACTTTCACTTTACTCCGTGTAACTAGTGAGGCTCACGGAAAACAAGCGAGTAACAAAAAAAGAAAATAAACAAATAAATAAAAGTCGTCCCCCCCCCCCCCCCCCCCCCCCAGAGGGTCAGCTGACCAGTCGTCTGAGACGCCCCGCTGCCCGGTTGCCAGGCAACCGTGGCCTGCTGAGGCTGCAGCGTTGGAGAGGCCACACAGCTCGGACCAGCTGAGAAGATCTTTGTGAAACGAGGTGTTGGCCCCTAATTTACACCTTTACCTTTAAATGCATAAACACTAAAGAAAGAAATGACATATAAGGAAAGTATTTTTATAATACAGCCTGGACGTAATAACACAAACCCCGTTTCCATATGAGTTGGGAAATGGTGTTAGATGTAAATATAAACGGAATACAATGATTTGCAAATCCTTTTCAAGCCATATTCAGTTGAATATGCTACAAAGACAACATATTTGATGTTCAAACTCATAAAAAAAAATAAAAAATTGCAAATAATCATTAACTTTAGAATTTGATGACAGCAACACGTGACAAAGAAGTTGGGAAAGGTGGCAATAAATACTGATAAAGTTGAGGAATGCTCATCAAACACTTATTTGGAACATCCCACAGGTGAACAGGCAAATTGGGAACAGGTGGGTGCCATGATTGGGTATAAAAGTAGATTCCATGAAATGCTCAGTCATTCACAAACAAGGATGGGGCGAGGGTCACCACTTTGTCAACAAACGCGTGAGCAAATTGTTGAACAGTTTAAGAAAAACCTTTCTCAAGCAGCTATTGTAAGGAATTTAGGGATTTCACCATCTACGCTCCGTAATATCATCAAAGGGTTCAGAGAATGTGGAGAAATCACTGCACGTAAGCAGCTAAGCCCGGGACCTTCCATCCCTCAGGCTGTACTGCATCAACAAGCCACATCAGTGTGTAAAGGATATCACCACATAGGCTCAGGAACACTTCAGAAACCCACTGTCAGTAACTACAGTTGGTCGCCACATCTGTAAGTGCAAGTTAAAACTCTCCTATGCAAGGCGAAAACCGTTTATCAACAACACCCAGAAACGCCGTCGGCTTGGCTGGGCCCGAGCTCATCTAAGACGGACTGATGCAAAGTGGAAAAGTGTTCTGTGGTCTGACGAGTCCACATTTCAAATTGTTTTGGGAAACTGTGGACGTCGTGTCCTCCGGACCAAAAAGGGAAAAGAACCATCCGGATTGTTCTAGGCGCAAAAGTGTAAAAGCCAGCATGTGTGATGGTATGGGCGTGTATTAGTGCCCAAGACATGGGTAACTTACACATCTGTGAAGGCGCCATACATACAAGTTTTGGAGCAACATATGTTACCATCCAAGCAACGTTACCACGGACGCCCCTGCTTATTTCAGCAAGACAATGCCAAGCCACGTGTTACGTCAACGTGGCTTCATAGTAAAAGAGTGCGGGTACTAGACTGGCCTGCCTGTAGTCCAGACCTGTCTCCCATTGAAAATGTGTGGCACCTAAAATAGCAGAAGGGAGACCCCCGGACTGTTGAACAACTTAAGCTGTACATCAAGCAAGAATGGGAAAGAATTCCACTATATTCCTAACACCCTCTGTTTCCCTGTCCTGTACTTTAAAATCACCCCCCCCCCCCCCCCCCCCCCCCACTTTTCTTCTTGTTTGTTCTCTCTTTCACCATCCAGCCTCCCTTCCTGGGGGGGGGGGGTGCCTCCTCTTTTTAATTTGCCGCCCTTCTATTTGAGGACGTTAGCGCTGCTGCCGGTCTCCAATGCCGACTGAAATGTCCCCACATGGCCTTGTTGTCGGAGGGGATAAGAGAGCTGCGGCGTGACAGATAGGGTCTGAGCGACGGGCAGGAGGAAAAAAAAAAACGCCTGTTTACACTCCGAAAGAGGAAGACTAATCAAAGATCAGATTAAAGGCCTACTGAAATGATTTTTTTTTTTATTTAAACGGGGATAGCAGATCCATTCTATGTGTCATACTTGATCATTTCGCGATATTGCCATATTTTTGCTGAAAGGATTTAGTAGAGAAAATCGACGATAAAGTTTGCAACATTTGCTCGCTGATAAAAAAAAAGCCTTGCCTGTAGCGGAAGTAGCGTGACGTCACAGGAGCTAGTATTCCTCACAACTCCCCGTTGTTTACAATGGAGCGAGAGAGATTCGGACCGAGAAAGTGAGGATTACCCCATTAATTTGAGCGAAGATGAAAGATTTGTGGATGAGGAACATTAGAGTGAAGGACTAGAGTGCAGTGCAAGACATATCTTTTTTCGCTCTGACCGTAACTTAGGTACAAGCTGGCTCATTGGATTCCACACTCTCCTTTTTCTATTGTGGATCACGGATTTGTATTTTAAACCACCTGGGATACTATATCCTCTTGAAAATGAGAGTCGAGAACGCGAAATGGACATTCAGTGCCTTTTATCTCCAGGACAATACATCGGCGAAATGCTTTAGCTACGAGCTAACGTGATAGCATCGTGCTTTAACTGCATATAGAAACAAAAGAAATAAACCCCTGACTGGAAGGATAGATAGAAAATCAACAATACTATTAAACCGTGGACATGTAAATACACGGTTAATGCTTTCCAGGCTGGCGAAGGTTAACAATGCTGTGCTAACGACGCCATTGAAGCTAACTTAGCAACGGGACCGCACAGAGCTATGCTAAAAACATTAGCTCTCCACCTACGCCAGCCAGCCCTCATCTACTCATCAACACCCGTGCTCACCTGCGTTCCAGCGATCGGCAGAAGGACGAAGGACTTCACCCGATGCGTTTGGCGGCCCGGAGACGTAGGAAGTCAAGGTGAGGTCGGCGGCTAGCGCGGCTAGCACTCCAACAAAGTCCTCCTGGTTGTGTTGCTGTAGTCCGCTGCTAATACACCGATCCCACCTACAACTGTCTTCTTTGCAGCCTTCATTGTTCATTAAACAAATTGCAAAAGATGTCCAGAATACTGTGGAATTATGAAATGAAAACAGAGCTTTTTGTATAGGATTCTACGGGGTTCCATAACTTCCGTTACTCGGACTTCGTCACGCACATACGTCATCATACCGCGATGTTTCAGCCGGATATTTCCCGGGAAGTTTTAAAAGTGACTTTATAAGTTAACCCGGCCATATTGGCATGTGTTGCAATGTTAAGATTTCATCATTGATATATAAACTATCAGACTGCGTGGTCGCTAGTAGTGGCTTTCAGTAGGCCTTTAAGACAAGTGAACCAATTTTGGGGTTTTTTTGTGTTTCAGTGCCGTAGCCTGAAATAGCTCACGTACCGAATCGTATTATCACTCACATTAAAGTTTATAATCGTTGGGTTAGTTTGTAGACTGCACAAAAAACTACTTTAAGACTTGTAAGGACACAAGTCAATGAAGAACAAAAGTGTACATACACGTGTAAAGAACATAATGTCATGGCTGTCTTGAGTTTCCAATCATTTCTACAACTCTTATTTGTTTGTGATGTAGTGATTGGAGCACATACTTGTTGGTCACAAAAAAAACATTCATGAAGTTTGCTTCTTTTATGAATTTATTATGGCTCTACTGAATGTGCTGGGTCAAAAGTATACATACAGCAATGTTAATATTTGCTTACATGTCCCTTGGCAAGTTTACCTGCAATATTGAGGCCAAACAGCTCACTTATTGTTTCATCTGACATCACATGGACAAAGATAAGACCTTCTGGAGGAAAGTTCTGTGGTCAGATGAAACAAAAATGAAACTGTTTGGCCACAATACCCAGCAATATGTTTGGAGGAGAAAAAGTGAGGCCTTTAATCCCAGGAACACCACACCTACCGCCAAGCATGGTGGTGGTAGTGTTATGCTCTGGGCATGTTTTGCTGCCAATGAAACTGGTGCTTTACAGAGAGTAAATGGGACAATGAAAAACCTCCAAATTCTTCAGGACAAACTAAAATCATCGGCCCGGAGGTTGGGTCTGGGGCACAGTCGGGTGTTCCAACAGGACCCCAAACGCACGTCAAAAGTGATAAAGGAATGGCTAAATCAGGCTGGATTGAAGGTTTTAGAGCGGCCTTCCCAAAGTCCTGACTTACACGTGTGGACAATGCTGAAGAAAGAAGTCTATGTCAGAAAAGCAACAAATTTAGCTGAACTGCAGCAATTTTGTCAAGAGGAGTGGTCAACAATTCCAGCAGAAGCTTGTGGGTGGCTACCAAAAGCGCCTTCTTCTTAAATCCTCCACACGACACCTCCGCTCCGGACAGGCTAAGCTCCTCCAAGTTCCGAGGACAAAGCTCCCAGTCTGTGGAACGCTCTCCCTGACCACCTGAGGGTACCACAGACTGTGGATGCTTTTAAAAAAGGCTTAAAAGCCCTTCTTTTTAAAAAAAGCCTTTTTTTAGATGTGTGCATACTAGCTATAGCTATTTGGCTGTTCTAGTTTTTATTTGTATTTATTTCTTTATTATCTTTTTTATTTTTTTATTTTTTTTGTTAATACACTGTAGCACTTTGAGATTGTTTACTCAATATAAAGTGCTTTTTACAAATAAAATCTATTATTATTATTATTATTATTGCAGTGAAACTTGCCAACTTGCTGTATGTATACTTTTGACCCAGCAGACTTGCTCACATTTTCAGTAGAGCCATAATAAATTCATAAAAGAAGCAAACTTCATGAATGTTTTTTGTGACCAACAAGTATGTGCTCCAATCACTCTATCACAAAAAAATAAGAGTTGTAAAAGTGATTGGAAACTCAAGACAGCCATGACATTATGTTCTTTACACGTGTATGTAAACTTTTGACCACGGCGGCTGCAACAACTAATCGATTAAATCGATTAAATTCGATTAGAAAAATATTTGGCGATTAATTTAGTCATCGATTCGTTGGATCTATGCTCTGCGCAGAGGCCATTTTTATTTATTTATTTATTTTATTTAATTAAAAAATATATATATATTTATAAACTGCAACATGTACAAACAGCTGAGAAACAATAATCAAAATAAGTATGGTGCCAGTATGCTGTTTTTTTATGATATATATATATATATATATATATATATATATATATATATATATATATATATATATATATATATATATATATATATATATATATATATATATATATATATATATATATATATATATACATATATATTTTATTTTATTTTATTTTATTTATTTATTTTTTTGTCATAAAAAAATACAATCATGTGTGCTTACGGACTGTATCCCTGCAGACTGTATTGATCTATATTGATATATAATGTAGGAACCAGAAATATTAACAAAGAAACAACCCTTTTGTGCGAATAAGTGTGAATGAGTATAAATGGGGGAGGGAGGTTTTTTGGGTTGGTGCACTGTATCTTGTGTTTTTTGATTTTTTTATATATATATATATATATATATATATATATATATATATATATATATATATATATATATATATATATATATATATATATATATATATATATATATATATATATAAATACATATATATATATACATATATACACATATATATATACATATATACACATATATATATACATATATATATACATATATATATACATATATATATACATATATACATACATACATATATATATATACATATATATATATATATATATATATATATATATATATATATATATATATATATATATATACATACACACAGTATATATATATATACAACATTTTTTATTTTTTTATTTTTTATTGTTGGTACCAATCGATCCACGGACCGGTACCAGGCCGCGGCCCGGTGGTTGGGGACCACTGGGTTAAATGATGCGGACACGCTTGTTACTGGATACTTACTAACATGCCTTGGAGACTTTGCATCTGTAAGTAATATGCAACTATATTTATATTGACAAATGTGCTTCTCTAGATTGCAGTATTCTCCAATTAAGGACACTTAGAACCTGTGTCGAGCTTGTGTGCTTAGCTGTTGTGTAGCTGCTAGGGTAGCCTTTTTTTTTTTTTTTTTGCTGATATCGGACCAATATGCAGTATCAATCTTGGATGGGGACACACCTAACAGTTATAAAACATGTTGCCATGCCTGGTATCTTGAATGTCATCCTTTATAGCGGAGATCTTGCCAGACAAAAAGCTAACAGTGGGCCAGGAACAAAAGTGTCCGCAGTAACGCCACACTTGGGACGCTCGGCGTCCTTCCTGGAGACGCGCCCTGATTGAAGGTGGCATTTTACTGGCACAACGAGGGCTCGTCAACACGCCGCGCCAAACGCAGACGACGGCCGCTCGTTATGCAAACGGCCACATATGTTGGGTCTCCATCACAGCGGGTGAGCAAAGGCTTGGACCTGAGGTTCCTTCTCCAGGTAGGAGACGCAATCCTTGAACTGGCTGCTGGTCCAGATGCTGCTTTAAGCAGCAGATGGCGCCATGTGTCTAAAAATAAAAAAACAGCTGCGTTGATTTGCCCCGCAACCTTTGGCACACGCCACCACATCCTTTACTAGCAGAGATATTGTGTCCCAAATCACTAAAAATGCTGTTACCACGGCGACTGAAGGATGCTACTGCGGAACAGTACAAGATGTGCTTATTTTGTTGCGTGATATTACACAGCGTGGCTTTATTTGGCCATCCAATACAACAGGACGACATGCAAAGCTTCAAGCCCACCAAAGCTCATTAAGAAAAAACTACATTTTGATTGACTTGCACGCAGGAATTTATCTTACAACCACAAAAGTGTGCAAGTATGTTGACATTCATCAAATGCTTGCTTGGATGGATTCAGCAAATCAACTGCGGAGGTCGGGGCCAACAATGTAGCCTAAAGCTCCTCTATCAAGCCTCAAATATCAGCAGTTAATAGTACAATATTCAAATGAGCTCTCAGTATAATGAAGTGCAGTTTTACACTGTTCACTTCTTTATGTAAAATGCCCCCAAAAGACCTTATGTAAGCGTTAAAGCCACCAGATCTCAATAGAAGCATCATTTATTACCATTGGCATGCACAAAGGACCGAGATAGGCCTCACCCAAAGGCCTGCAAAGATGTGCGTGCGACAGGTGGACTTTGCAGGTTTTGGTAGTTTTAAGGCACAAACAATGGTGTCCACCTACCTAAATCCATGGCTTCCAATATCATCTGTTTGGTTCACAATTGCAAAGTCTACACCACCAACACAAAACTGTCATTTTGACCACAAAAAGTCACCTGGCTGTCTTGACCATGCGTGTGAAATGACATACTGTACCTTTAATTTCAGCATATATATACACCTGACATTTAATGACAATCAATACCACTGAAAAGTGCACCAAATCTCAATAGAAAAATCCTGTATTTTGATGAAAATGCACTTAAACTAACAAACTTGCAAGTTAAAGGCCAGCAACCATGTTAAAATGATAAAATAAGGTGTTTGAAAGGATTCGGCAAGACAACATAGTGCAGGTTTTGGTAGTTTTAAGGCACAAACAATGGTGTCCACCTACCTAAATCCATGGCTTCCAATATCATGTGTTTGGTTCACAATTGCAAAGTCTACACCACCAACACAAAACTGTCATTTTGACCACAAAAAGTCACCTGGCTGTCTCGACCATGCGAGTGAAATGACATACTGTACCTTTAATTTCAGCATGTATATACACCTGACATTTAATGACAATCAATACCACTGAAAAGTGCACCAAATCTCAATATAAAAATCATGTATTTTGATTAAAATGCACTTAAACTAACAAACTTGCAAGCTGAAGGCCAGCAACCATGTTAAAATGATAAAATAAGGTGTTTGAAAGGATTCTGCAACACCACATAGTGCAGGTTTTGGTAGTTTTAAGGCACAAACAATGGTGTCCACCCACCTAAGTCCATGGCTTCCAATATCATCTGTTTGGTTCACAATTGCAAAGTCTACACCACCAACACAAAACTGTCATTTTGACCACAAAAAGTCACCTGGCTGTCTTGACCATGCGTGTGAAATGACATACTGTACCTTTAATTTCAGCATGTATATACACCTGACATTTAATGACAATCAATACCACTGAAAAGTGCACCAAATCTCAATAGAAAAATCCTGTATTTTGATGAAAATGCACTTAAACTAACAAACTTGCAAGTTAAAGGCCAGCAACCATGTTAAAATGATAAAATAAGGTGTTTGAAAGGATTCGGCAAGACAACATAGTGCAGGTTTTGGTAGTTTTAAGGCACAAACAATGGTGTCCACCTACCTAAGTCCATGGCTTCCAATATCATCTGTTTGGTTCACAATTGCAAAGTCTACACCACCAACACAAAACTGTCATTTTGACCACAAAAAGTCACCTGGCTGTCTCGACCATGCGAGTGAAATGACATACTGTACCTTTAATTTCAGCATGTATATACACCTGACATTTAATGACAATCAATACCACTGAAAAGTGCACCAAATCTCAATATAAAAATCATGTATTTTGATTAAAATGCACTTAAACTAACAAACTTGCAAGCTGAAGGCCAGCAACCATGTTAAAATGATAAAATAAGGTGTTTGAAAGGATTCGGCAAGACAACATAGTGCAGGTTTTGGTAGTTTTAAGGCACAAACAATGGTGTCCACCCACCTAAATCCATGGCTTCCAATATCATCTGTTTGGTTCACAATTGCAAAGTCTACACCACCAACACAAAACTGTCATTTTGACCACAAAAAGTCACCTGGCTGTCTTGACCATGCGAGTGAAATGACATACTGTACCTTTAATTTCAGCATATACACACCTGACATTTAAAGACAATGAATACAGTCCACTGAAAAGTGCACCAAATCTCATTAAGAAAAATCATGTATTTTGATTAAAATGCACTTAAACTAACAAACTTTCAAGTTAAAGGCCAGCAACCATGTTAAAATGATAAAATAAGGTGTTTGAAAGGATTCGGCAAGACAACATAGTGCAGGTTTTGGTAGTTTTAAGGCACAAACAATGGTGTCCACCCACCTAAATAGGTGGACACCATTGTTTGTGCCTTAAAACTACCAAAACCTGTACTATGTTGTCTTGCCGAATCCTTTCAAACACCTTATTTTATCATTTTAAAATGGTTGCTGGCCTTCAGATTGGGCGTTTGTTAGTTTAAGTGCATTTTAATCAAAATACATGATTTTTCTATTTGACATTTAATGACAATCAATACAGTCCACTGAAAAGTGCACCCAATCTCAATATAAAAATCATGTATTTTGATTAAAATGCACTTAAACTAACAAACTTGCAAGCTGAAGGCCAGCAACCATGTTAAAATGATAAAATAAGGTGTTTTAACGGATTCGGCAAGACAACATAGTGCAGGTTTTGGTAGTTTTAAGGCACAAACAATGGTGTCCACCCACCTAAATCCATGGCTTCCAATATCATCTGTTTGGTTCACAATTGCAAAGTCTACACCACCAACACAAAACTGTCATTTTGACCACAAAAAGTCACCTGGCTGTCTCGACCATGCGAGTGAAATGACATACTGTACCTTTAATTTCAGCATGTATATACACCTGACATTTAATGACAAGCAATACCACCGAAAAGTGCACCAAATCTCAATAGAAAAATCATGTATTTTGATTAAAATGCACTTAAACTAACAAACTTGCAAGCTGAAGGCCAGCAACCATGTTAAAATGATAAAATAAGGTGTTTGAACGGATTCTGCAACACCACATAGTGCAGGTTTTGGTAGTTTTAAGGCACAAACAATGGTGTCCACCCACCTAAATAGGTGGACACCATTGTTTGTGCCTTAAAACTACCAAAACCTGCACTATGTGGTGTTGCCGAATCCTTTCTAACACCTTATTTTATCATTTTAACATGGTTGCTGGCCTTCAGATTGGACGTTTGTTAGTTTAAGTGCATTTTAATCAAAATACATGATTTTTCTATTTGACATTTAATGACAAGCAATACAGTCCACTGAAAAGTGCACCAAATCTCAATATAAAAATCATGTATTTTGATTAAAATGCACTTAAACTAACAAACTTGCAAGCTGAAGGCCAGCAACCATGTTAAAATGATAAAATAAGGTGTTTTAAAGGATTCGGCAACACAACATGGTGCAGGTTTTGGTAGTTTCAAGGTGGTGGGGGTCCACAAACAAGACCTGACCACCTAACTATGCGCTTCTAACGCAGCCTCTGCAGAACACGCGCGCATGAATTCATCCATCCATCCATTTTCCTACCGCTTGTCCCTTTTGGGGTTCGCCGGAACTTGCATGAAACAGTTGATTCTGCGCTCAACTCCGAGTCCAACGTGTTCTTATTTTGAGTCCGCACGCCACAAGAGCGCGTAAAGTGAAGTGAGAGAGAAGCGCGTACCTTCCGCGGGTGATCCAAAGGTGTGTTCTCAGTCCACGCGTGTCGTGATTAGTCACGTGTTCCGGAGAGGACATCGGCTCCTGTTAGGCGGCAGCATCCAACATGTATCGCTCCTTCCACGCCACGGGGCTCCTGTGCCACGCTCTCTCTCTCTCTCTCTCTCTCTCTCTCTCCCTCTCTCTCTCCTGCGCGTCAGTGCGCAATGACGCAAGCGTCCAATGCGCCCTCCAGCGAGCTAAAAGTGGCGATTTAGACACAATAACACACACATTAGTGAGTATTAGTCCTCAGGTGAGAGGGGGAAGACGCAAAAGTTGTTAAGAGTGTGTTGTTTAGCGTACAATAGCAGCAGGTAACTCACCTGACGGGAGTGGAGCTGTCACAAGGATCTTACCTGTCCTCTGCTGCCATCCCGTGGACAAATGCACGCATTGCAGCTCCTCCGGATTCATTGTATTGTAGACATTGGTGGCGCCACCTGTGGGTTGTGTCTAAAAATGCTTAGGAAGACATTCCGAACATACGTTTGATCATTTTTTTATCATTACTCGACCATTTGCGGCCCAAAGTTTGTTTTTTATTGTCTAAAATAAAATTAAACCTTTAAAAGAAAAAGAAAACCTGACCACGCCGCGGTCATGGCTGCCATTAGAAGGGCCGATTGTAACAGTAAATAATTAATGAATTTGCCTATGAATTTGAATATTTTTTTAAATTTTACATAAAGAGTAAAAAAAATCTGTGGATTTAACCAATGTTTTTTTTTATTTACAGAAATAAACTGGCAGCTTGGTTGCCAGACTTTTACTGTAAAATATATGTTTTTTTTTTAAATAATTATTTTCACAACATATTACTGTAAATAGAAATACAGTACCGCAGTTTAATTTTATTTTGGCTACTCAGCTGCCAGTTTTTTTACCATAATAAAATGTGTTACAATAAAATTGATCAAAAATGGATTTTACATTAAAAAATGGCATACATATACAAACATACATATATACATACATGTGTACATATTTACACATACATATGTATACGCACATGTATATACCTATGTATACACACAGGTATATACATATATACACGCACACGTATGAAAAGTGGTAGAAAATGGATGGGATGGTTGTATACACGCGTATATACACACGTATATACCTTTATACGCACAAATACACACACACACACACACATATATGTGTGTGTATATACATATACACACATATATATATATATATATATATATATATATATATATATATATATATATATATATATATATATATATATATATATATATATATATATATATATATATATATACACATACATACACATATATATACTGTATATATATACACACATATATATATTTATATACACATATATACAGTACATACATACATATATGTATACATACATATATACAGTATATATATATGTATATATATATATATGTGTGTATATATATGTATATATATATATATATATATATACATACATATATACACACACACACACACACACACACACACACACACACACACATATATATATATATATGTATGTATATATATATATATATATATATATATACATACATATATATATATATACATATATATATATATACACACACATATATACATATATATGTATATATACTGTATGTATATATATATATATATGTACACACACATATACATATATATGTATATATATATACATATATATGTATATATATATACATATATGTGTATATATATATATATATATATATATATATATATATATATATATATTTTTTTTTTTTTTTTTTTTTTTTTTTTTTTAATTTATAAAACATTTTTAAATCTGTCCTGTCCAGCCACTCAGACAAATCAC
>NC_084737.1:79948397-79953397 GCF_033978785.1 Entelurus aequoreus
TAATTTGCACAGTAATAATCAGGCGACAGAGCTACCGTTTTTGTTTTTACAGCATGTTACTGAAAAGTAAAAAAAAGTACTACTTTTTTTTACCGTAACATATATGTTTGTTGTTCTTACAGTGTATTACTTTAAATTTTTTTTAAAAAACTTTTTTTTTTACCGTAAAATATACTGTTTTCTTTTAACTGTAAATGGAAAAATGGTACCACTGTTTATTTTATCGTAAAATACACGCTTGTTTTTAGTGTATTATTGTAAATTGAAAAACATTACTTTTTAGGGTAGAATTCTTGCAGCTGAATTGCTAGTTTTTTATTTGTCAAATGTATTGTAATTTTTTACAGTGTACAATTGAATGGATAATTTGCTTTAAAATCGCATGTCAAGCAAATATTTCAGTGTTTATTTTTATTTTAACAAAAAAAAAGTTGGGAATAACCTTCAAGACCATTTTAATTAACTAGAAAATTCCCGCGGAAATTTTGATTGGCCTGCTATCTGGGCCCTGGACCTACTTTGAAGATGGTGCGGAGTGTCCGAAGCTGTGAGTTTTAGGTGTAACTGTACAAAATTAGCCCTGCGATGAGGTGGCGACTTGTCCAGGGTGTACCCCGCCTTCCGCCCGATTGTAGCTGAGATAGGCTCCAGCGCCCCCCCGCGACCCGACCCCGAAGGGAATAAGCGGTAGAAAATGGATGGATGGATGTATGTACAAAATTAGCCATGCATGCGCACATTTAAACGCTAAAACTTAGCATGTGTGTTAACGATAGCATGCTAACAGTTAGCATGTCTCACATGTCAAGTAACACGGCTGTAAAATGTATGGCTGCGGAACCGTCGGCAGGAAGGAGACCTTTCCGACGGTATAACATATGTGGGGGTTCGTCGGCCAGTTCGTCTCGTATAAAGCGTAAGCGTAATTGTGCGGAACTATAATAATAATAATACCAGTTGAAGTATGAGGAATAATAATATGGGCTGCTTGCATTGCAGCAGGCCAATGGCCTTGATTTTGACACCTGTGCCTTACAGAATTTGGTTGTATTTTGGCCTTTGACACCATTGAAGGGTACTAACCAACTAACACACGAATGAAATGTTTGAAGAACATAAGATAAGTTTGTGTGAAAGCTGTGTGGAGGGTGTGGAGAATGCATATATTTTTAAGAGTTATTTCTTTATTCATAGTCATGTTTGAAGCAGCTAGTGTTTTTCCATTTGTACTCTTTTTTTTAATTTTATTTCCGCAAGTAAACTGTGTGTGTTACCTTGAAAACTTGGAATGTAGGAGTTGGAGTACTCCCTTATATCTTATCTGTAGTAGAACAATGAGCCTGTATTCCTTTCTGGAGAGGGTGGGGGCTGTTTGCGGATTCAAGAAGTAGTCTCTTTCCATTTGAATGCCAGATCAACTAGAGCAGCCGATACGAATGTATTAATTAAGTTGGTCTCCCAAAGCTTTGGAATAAACTAGAAAATATTCCATTTCTGTCTTGATGGTCCTTCTTACTCAGCATATATGTCATCGAAAGAACTTGGGATTGACGGGTACCTTAGATTCCCTTGGAGGAAGAACTGGTCCGACGCAACAAGGGCTTATAAAGACATTACATGCATATCATGTCAAAGCGCTATGAGTATGATCCATTTATTTATTTAAAAGACAATTAATGTTGTCATTATTATAATCATACCTTTTTCCGCACATGACTTCTGATTGGCTAATGTGGCCTCGGGTTATTAACAGGGCGACAGTAACGCCCTTTGGTGTGGCCTGCACATGATAGGTTGCTTATGTGTATTATTTTCAAATACTTTTGGCATAGTTTGCGTCATAATTAATTTATCCTACTTATCAAATAAGTATAGTTCAGAACCTTTTTTTTTTTTTGTTCTTTTAGACCAGGGGTGTCCAAACTTTTTCCACTGAGGGTGAAGCAAGCGGGGGCCATTTTGATATTTTTTATTTTAAAAACCAATACAATATATGTATAAAAAAGATACATTTAGGCCTCCACTCAGGCTTGATCCCGGGGACCCCAAAAGGTTTTGGTCAAAAAAAATATTACAAATGTGTCATTATTTATTATTATTATTATTATTATTATTATTATTATTATTATTATTCAAGGTTTAAATCTCTAGATCAACATTAGGTCTATCTGTCAATATAACACTTTAAAGATTTAAGTTGTATGCCATTTTTGTCAAGGAAAACCGTGTTTTTTTATGGAAAAAAAACACAAAATATGCAATATTTTCCCCCAATAAAATTTTAAAGTGGAATATTTGAGATTATATAATAAAGTGAGTCTTAAAAAGGTCAATAACTCATAACAACATTGGTTTTAATACATTATTTTTTTGAGCAATGAAAAAAAAAAAGTCCCACTAAAATTATTGGGGATCCAAAAGGGTATTGCTCAGTAAAGTTTAAAAAAATAAATCCAACATTTTTTTTAACTTTTACCACAATAGTCTCAAGATCAACTTCAGGGACCGTACTTATCAAGCTTCTTAGAGTGCCATTTTACACTTAAGTCCTGAGAATTTGCGAAATTTAGTCCTACTCTCAAACTTAAGAATAAAAGCTTTTTATCAACGTTCTTAAGTCTAAGAATCACTCCTACTCTCCACGATATTTAAGAGACCTTCAGAGGTGTCTTAAGTGGTTAGGAGTTGCCAGCAGGGGGTGGCACTGAGGCGAGAGAGACGTGCGCGAACGTTCAGGGAACGGAACAATGTTTTGTTTTGTTTTTATGACGAGCAGCTGATCAAACGGTATCGTTTAGACAGAGCGGATATTATTTTTGTCACAGATTTAATACTTTTCGATTCCTTGTTGATTTCTGCATGTGTCTGCAGTGGGCTAGTATATATAGAGCCACCCACACCAGTTTCAAATTAGTTGCCTAATTAATGAATTGGAAAGAAAATGTTATGACAGTAGCGTATGTGTGTGGCCGTGAGGTGAGTGACGTCAGTGAGTGTGTGGGCGAGAGAAGAGAGGGAGCGGTAGCGTGAGTGCCGGCGGGGACTAGTTTGTTTTGTATTATTTTGTAGTTTATTGTCAAAATATACACTCCCATTGTCCACTTCAATATTTCCAAGATATTTCTTTATTCTTAGACAACGGATTCCCTTCCGTGATTGGTCATTTCTATGGACACAGAAATGACGTCACCTAAAATTCCGTTTACGGCACATAGTAATGTCGTAATTCAGCTCTGAGTGTGACACTTAAGATTCAGTCCTACACTTCGCTGAAAGTGTGAGTAAGACGCTTGATAACTAACTTTTAAGTGCAGCTTTCAGCGAAGAATTTATTTACTCTTAAGTCAACTCTTAGCAGACTTCTTAGGAGTAATTCTAAGAAGCTTGATAAGTACGGCCCCAGATCTATCCGTCAATTATAAGTTTTATTGTTGTTTATGGTTTTTGTTTGTTCGTTTTAGGGCCCTTCTTTAAAAAAACTTTGTTTTTTAAATGGCAACCAAAAAATATGCAACATTTTCCCCCCAAAATATCTCAAAGTGGAATATTTAATGTGAAGTAAATGGAGCCTTGAATAGGTCATAATTCATAATGACATTGATTTTGATTCGTTACTATTTTTTAAAGAAAGAAACAGCCTGCATGGCAGCTTTGTGTTATTACAGTAAATAATGCAACATTTTCTTGTTACATTTCACCTGTTTGCTCTTTTATACCACTTTTTATGTTTTTTATTTTTTTTTCATCTTATTTTTAGAATGTGCCGTGGGGCCGTTAAAAAATTACCTGCGGGCCGCACTTTGGACACCCCTGTTTTAGACTCCCATCAAATCATGAATAAGTAAGTGACTCTCCATCGCACAATGTAACACGGTCATATCTAGAAACTTCTAACAGCCCTGAGTTAAAAGGTACCCGATGTGGCGTTCATCAGGACCAGGACAGGTGCGCCGTGGACTAGCCCGACCCCTGCAGGACATTCTTCTCGTAGTTCTCCTGGCAGATGCGGACGCGCCGGGTGAAGTAGTCTGGCTCAGAGACGGCCTTGAGGAGGTCGGTCTGGATCAGGGCCACGTCGTAAAGCTCGGAGATGGAGGCCATGCGCGTGTCGGCCGAGCCCGGCGCCAAGAAAACCTGAACAACACACACACATACTGGTTATCATTTGGAATGGGGACCAAGTTTTTGATCATGCACACACACACACACACACACACACACACACACACACACACACACACACACAAACACACACCTATGTGAGAAACCTCATCAAGTTTCATGCATGACTTTACTTACAATATGAACACAAGCTGGGGGAGGAAAAAAAGTCCTGCATTTGCAACTTTATTTAATTTCCACTAAGTTGTCCCTCAGCCTACAAAATGTCGTGGAAAGCATGGTGTAATACTTGCTTTTGATCATTCTGCTCATTAGCAAACAAACTCCGCAGCATCACGCCGAGTGCAGCGCCAGGGGTCCTTGAGGTTAACCTCTTAATGAATAAAACATAATTGTACACATCCTACTTCCATTTTAAAGGTTGTTTACACACGCAGGAGGGGCCAAAACACTCGCAGCGAGTCGGCCGTTGACTCCGAGGGGGGCTGAGTCGTTACATTAAGTCGCTCCGAAATGTTGTCGCCACTTAATGGGACTTCACATTTCCCCATATATTACAAAAAACATGATAAATAATTAATGGAAGTTAAAAAAAAAAAAGGAGCCTGCGGGACCTCCTGCTTATTAGATATGATTTTAGTTTGAGTTTATTTGGAACATGCAAGCATACAACATGTTACATCACAATTTCCAGTTTCTCTTTTCAACATGTTCAAAAAGGAGTAGGAAGAAGCAGAGCTTATTTAATCCTACCCCTTTTCTTTTACATAACAGTTGCTGAAACTTTTGTTCACTTCCTGTTCTCAATTTAGTCACAATATACTCCATAAGTAATCACAATAAAAAATAAATAAATAATACTCGGTGAAGTAAGTTAC
>NC_084737.1:79960897-80050897 GCF_033978785.1 Entelurus aequoreus
GATTGTCGATACCAGACTGATACTTACTACTGGCAACGTTGTGATCATTGCATCATTGTGTCACAAGTGCAAGATAACAACAAAAAACAGTATTGTGACAAGAATATAAATATAAGTGTTTATTTATTGGAGATTCATTATAAAATAGTTTATTGTGCAACATTCTATTATTTGCGACCATTTTAGAGCAGGTCCAGAACAAAAATCCCATTACCTGGACTTCCTAAATCTGGACTAGATTATCCCACAGACCCTGAAGATTCATAAAAACACAGTTTAACATTTGTGAAACATTTAGTCTATTTGTGAAAATGTGATAATGGCAACTTTTCCACGGCAGATGGGCTTTTTTTTTTTTTTTTTTTTTGATTGAGACTTTTATTAGTAGGTTGCACAGTGAAGTACATATTCCGTACAATTGACCACTAAATGGTAACATCCGAATAAGTTTTTCAACTTGTTTAAGTCGGGGTCCACTTAAATTGATTCATGATACAGATATATACTATCAGATATATACTATCATCATAATACAGTCATCACACAAGATAATCACATTGAATTATTTACATTATTTACAATCAGGGGTGTGGAGGGGGATGGGGGGGGTATGGACATCAAGTAGTGGACATAGAGAGAGAGAGAGAGAGAGAGAGAGAGAGAGAGAGAGAGAGAGAGAGAGAGAGAGAGAGAGAGATCAGAAGGCATAAGAAAAAGAAAAAGTATCTGTGTGTGACAACTTGGAACTTTAACTTAACTTTAACTTTAA
Source organism: Entelurus aequoreus (assembly GCF_033978785.1). Taxonomy (NCBI): domain Eukaryota; kingdom Metazoa; phylum Chordata; class Actinopteri; order Syngnathiformes; family Syngnathidae; genus Entelurus; species Entelurus aequoreus. Next base: position 79,961,667 of record NC_084737.1, read on the forward strand.
CTTAACTTTAACTAAATTGTCCTGAACTGTCGAGTAAAAATGATGTTGCCATAAATGGGAATTGAAACTTGACAAAGAAGAATAAAGCTTTCGGCAAATGAAAAAGAAATGGCATAAAATTGTCAAAATCTGTAGAAGGAATTGTAAAGTATATTGTCAAATACGCAAATGAATGACATTTTTGGAGTTTTAACACAACATCCGGGGATTTCAATGAAGCGCTGCTATTCAAGAGTCCGAGTTAAATATGTGCTTTATTACCAACTTACGCATTTGGTCAAGTTGGCGCACAAGAGACAATGACGTTATTGTTTTAACGTGACGTCCTCTTCCAGACCTGCCATTCGGCACATTCCACACTAACGTATTTAGTGTCGATCATTGTCAAATCTGAATAGCTACACTGATGAGATATATATATATGGTCTTTCCAATGTCATGTTTTTTAAACGGAATTCGGTGTACGGACTATTGCGCACCGGCTGACTCAGCGCCAACAAAAATCTCGATTTATTTTTTATTTATTTAAAAAAAAAATGTTTTTACCTTTGTTCATTTTGCCCCACGTCACAGTCGTCATGAAATATTCCAGAGCAGCAACAGTTCCTTGGCTCGTCGCGGCGTCTGACACCAGAATGGTGTTGTTCAGATCCACATGTAGAATTAGTCTTTTACTGCGTCCAGGACTGGCAAGACACGCCGGTGGACCCTCGTCTATCGCGGGGACACTCCGGCCATTTGTTTCGTCGTCGTCTTCACCATTGCGGTTGACATTTCCACTGGTGTCGGCCATGAGTAAAGCCACTAGTGTCCGACTGCTATAAAACACACTTAATAACTTATGTTAGTTATCCGAAGCTTCCTGATTCACTTCCTTGTTTTGAGCCGGCTGTATGGTCTTCTTCTATTGGTTACTGCTACAGTACACAGTGGGTCTTGAGCGCCACCCAGAGGCGAAGTAAAGCAATGCATCTGGCTCCACTTAACGTAGTCTGTGCATTAAAATATATATTTTATTAATACATAAGATTTGAATAAATATTGAAATTATCAATTTAAATACGTTTTTAATAACTGTTTGTTTTTTTTAAAGTAATTGAATTCGATTGCAAAACTAATTTATGCGTGACTACTGCAATATCATAAAGATTCACCACTGCAAAAAAGTTTGACAAGATATAAAATAAAAAGACTAGAATTTAGGGAAAACAGTAAAAGTATCTGTCCGTGCTGCTAGCTAATTCCAATCCAATCCAATCCACTTGATTTATATAGCACATTTAAACAACAAAAATGTTTCCAAAGTGCTGCACAATATTAAAAACAATATTCAAATATTATCCTTAGCTCCACCAATGACTGAATAAAAACAAAAAATAAATAAATATAAAACCAATATAAAAATAAATATGCTTAAAAACGATTTTAAAGGGTAAAACCAATTAAAACAGTAAATAGAAATCAACATTTATAAAAAAAAAAAACACAGACAGAGGACCACACAACTCACATAGTGTTAAAAGCCAAAGAATAAAAGTGGGTCTTAAGACAAGACTTAAAACACTCCACTGTGGGAGCAGTTTGAACATGGAGGGGCAGAGTGTTCCAGAGAAGGCCCTGTCTCCCCTGGATTTAAGTCTGGTCTTGGGCACATACGAGCTGGAGCTGGCTCTCGGACCTCAGAGCGCGCGCAGGAGTGTAAATTTGGATGAGGTCCGAGATATACTGAGGTGCCAGTCCATGTAAAGCTTTCAAAACAAACAACAAGGTTTTCTTCCACTTGATAAGACAAATTAAAATGTGTGTATCTAGAAATTAGCAGCACTTTGCAATTTATGCTGAAAAGCAGCATTATTCAACTTGCAATTCTTAAATCAGGCATCCTCGGGATCCATCCATCCATCCATCTTCTTCCGCTTATCCCCGGTTGGGTCGCGGGGGCAGCAGCCTAAGCAGGGAAGCCCAGACTTCCCTCTCCCCAGCCACTTGGTCCAGCTCATCTCGGGGGATCCCGAGGCGTTCCCAGGCCAGCCGGGAGAGATTGATTGATTGAAACTTTTATTAGTAGATTGCACAGTTCAGTACATATTCCGTACAATTGACCACTAAATGGCAACACCCGGATACGTTTTTCAACTTGTTTAAGTCGGGGTCCACGTAATCAATTCATGGTACAAATATATACTATCATCATAATACAGTCATCGCACAAGATCATCAAGAGTATATACATTGAATTATTTACAATCCGGGGGGAGGGATGAGGAGGGTTTGGTTGATATCAGCACTTCAGTCATCAACAATTGCATCATCAGAGAAATGGGCATTGAAACAGTGTAGGTCTGACTTGGTAGGATATGTACAGCGAGCAGAGAACATAGTGAGTTCAGATAGCATAAGAACAAGTATATACATTAGAAAATACATTTGATTATTTACATTTGGTTATTTACAATCCGGGGAGGTGGGATGTGGGAGGGAGGGTGTTAGTCAAGGGTTGAAGTTGCCTGGAGGTGTTTTAGTTCGGTTTTGAAGGAGGATAGAGATGCACTTTCTTATACACCTGTTGGGAGTGCATTCCATAGTGATGTGGCATAGAAGGAGAATGAGTTAAGACCTTTGTTAGATCTGAATCTGGGTTTTAACGTGGTTTGTGGAACTCCCCCTGGTGTTGTGGTTATGGCGGTCATTTACGTTAAGGAAGTAGTTTGACATGTGCTTCGGTATAAGGGAAGTGTAGCGGATTTTATAGACTAGGCTCAGTGCAAGTTGTTTTACTCTGTCCTCTACCCTGAGCCAGCCCACTTTGGAGAAGTGGGTAGGAGTGAGGTGTGATCTGGGGTGGAGGTCTAGAAGTAACCTGACTAGCTTGTTCTGGGATGTTTGGAGTTTAGATTTGAGGGTTTTGGAGGTGCTAGGGTACCAGGAGGTGCATGTGTAATCGAAAAAGGGTTGAATGAGAGTTCCCGCTAGAATCTTCAAGGTGCTTTTGTTGACCAGAGAGGAGATTCTTCCCAGCGTGTCCTGGGTCTTCCCCGTGGCCTCCTACCGGTCGGACGTGCCCGAAACACCTCCCTAGGGAGGCGTTCGGGTGGCATCCTGACCAGATGCCCGAACCACCTCATCTGGCTCCTCTCGATCAACAAGATTTTCCATGTGGGGAAAACCAAAACCAAAGTTATTTTCTAAATGTTAACATTCTTAAACTAGAATAGACAAAATATCATCTTTCATGCTAGAATTAATATTGTGATGTAAAGTCCAATGAGTAAGTCACTAGCTCTTAAAACTAGGGACATTTCTATGGTAATACAATTTTAAATATTTACAATTTGCAGTGCCCATGTGGTACATTTATAATAAATGGGTTATATATGGCTTTTCAACCTTCAAGGTACTCAAAGCGCTTTGACAGTATTTCCACATTCACACACACATTCACACACCGATGGCGGGAGCTGCCATGCAAGGCGCTAACCAGCAGCCATCAGGAGCAAGGGTGAAGTGTCTTGCCCAAGGACACAACGGACGTGACTAGGATGGTAGAAGGTGGGGATTGAACCCCAGTAACCAGCAACCCTCCGATTTCTGGCACGGCCACTCTACCAACTTTGCCACGCCGTCCGAATTTACAAACTAATCAAATCTATTTTCCTATATTTTTAAAAGCAAGCAAAATCTAAATGTATGCACAACCCTCGAAACTTCTCGTATACAAATATGCGGAGTGAACATGCTCAAAGAAAACTAGACCATCACTATTTTGTCACAACACCACACATGCAGTAAATCCTCCAAATTATGTTTTATTTATATTAATAATTTACATGTATCCACAGCAGCATTCATGAAGACCCCTTTAATATGCAGTCCGGGAGAAAAAAAACAGAAAGAATGAGACCTAGCAAATATGTCAGCAGATTGTGTTTTGTTTTACGAGGACTGGTTATACGACATGTAGGAACATGCAAACATGCACATTTCAGTTTACACTGAAGCTTTTGACAATTGCATCCACAGGATTTGAGTATCTAAAGTTAACCGAAAATAAGGTAAAGGAACAAAATACCAAAAGAAAATAACGCACCCTCTGTTACAAAAAGTAGCTCTGCACCAGTTTGACGGTTTTCAATGCTACAATTCCCACACGCAATCTAATCAGGGAATTCAAAAAGAAAAAGTTACCAACAGTATAAATTTAAACACATTACAACAAATTTCAATTCACCCTCAAAGATCAAAGGGGCTGGTCAGCAGTGACTTTGACAACAGAGAACAAGGTGCGATCGCTTTCTTGTTTCCAACCGTTTAAATAACTTCTGTGGAATTTATGAACACCCTTTGGTATTCAAGTGAGCCAATTATGGAGAAAATGTCTTGGTGCGGAAGACCATTGACAAGTCCCAAAGGCCGGGTGTCCCAACACTAGAGCATGAAAGCAGGTGGCACTCAAAAAATGGAATCCCGAGGCCCAAACTGAGGCGTTGACATAATGATGAGCACCAAGGTGTTGTGTTGTTGGGGGGGTGGCAGATCAGTCCACATCCTCCATGTTGCTGTAGGACGGCGCTGCACAGTCTCCAGAGTGCGCAAAGAGACCAGAGGACACCTCCGCGGTCAGGTTGGACTGTCCTTCAGAGTCCAGGTCAGCCCCGAACAACGACTGGCTCGAAGCCTGTAAAATAAACCAGCAGCGATGATAAATCACGTTGGTTTTAAAATCATCTTGAGGATGTAAAATGACTGATTAATAATACAAATCCATTCAAATGAGAAATGGGGACATTTTATTGTCAGAAAAGTAGAAAATTGTACATATATTAGAAAGCAATATTTGAACGTAGGTATGTAAGATACATTATTGCAGAGCGTCTTCCTATTACATAATGCACATGCATGCATTCATCCTCCATATTGCATATGTTGACGAAACAATTCCATGTGTGTACGTTTAAAGGCAAGGCAGGTTAGGTTGCAGTCAGAAGTCCCTGAGATCAGCATTATCCATAATCACAACTATACCACAGCAGTGCATTTTTACATGTACAGTACGGGCCAAAAGTTTGGACACACCTTCTCCTCATTCAATGTTTTCTTCATTTTCATGACTATTTACAATGTAGATTGTCACTGAAGGCATCAAAACTATGAATGAACACATGTGGAATTATGTACTTAACAAAAAAAGGTGAAATAACAGAAAACATGTTTTATATTCTAGTTTATTCAAAATAGCCGCCCTTTGCACACTCTTGGCATTCTCTCGATGAGCTTCAAGCACGCCTGTGAAGTAAAAACCATTTCAGGTGACTACCTCTTGAAGCCCATCGAGAGAATGCCAAGAGTGCGCAAAAAAGTCATCAGAGCAAAGGGTGGCTATTTTGAGGAAAGTAGAATATAAAACATGTTTTCAGTTATTTCACCTTTTTTTGTTAAGTACATAACTCCACGTGTTCATTCATAGTTTTGATGCCTTCAGTGACAATCTACAAGGTATATAGTCATGAAAATAAAGAAAACACATTGAATGATAAGGTGTGTCCAAACTTTTGGTCTGTGCCGAATATTTCTCCACTGTCAAATATATTATTGTATACTACGAGGACAATTAAGAGCTCTAGATTGCTTTACATGTTCTACTCAAGGCAAAATAACATTGCGAGAATTGTATTTAAATATCTTCCTAAAAACACATCATACAATGATTTAAATCATCAAAATACATTTGAAAAAATAAAATAAAATACATTGATTGAAAACAGAAAAGAACACAGGCAAAAAACAGTTTCTTACAGTGAGAATACAGCAAAATATGCTGTAGAAAGTGTGTTTCGTGGACAAAGGGGAGCTACCAACCAAATGATATTCTCTGAGGGGACGCCAACAGTGCAACACATTAAACATCTCTGCCATTAAGTATTCCCAATAAGTCCCTAGTGAACATTTTACACATATAAACCTTTTAATGTGACTTTTTAGCCTGAGACCCAAATTTAAAATAGATCACTCTGATTTAATAGATCATTTTATGTCATTATAATATATACAAGCATATATAAGGATATAGACGTATATACAAAACTACCAATTTAAAAACCGGCCGTGCATTTATGACATCCACATTTGATAGAAAATTTGCCCTTTCATAATTTAAAAACAATTTAAAAAAAAAACATATTTGTGACCCTTTTAGGTTCCTCAATCATGGTTTGGGGTAACCCCGCAGTAAAGCAATATTTTATTTTTCATTAGAGTCCTCAATTTCTTAAGTTTCCGCTGGACTCCATTTAACTTGCTTACATCACTAACACTTTTAGTAGCTCCAATGTCTAGACCAGGGCTATTCAAATGGCGGCTTGGGGGGCCAAATCCGGCCCGGGAATGGCACCATACCGGCCCCCAAGTTCAGTTCAAAAATTGGGAGACAAACATTTTTGCAGCAAACTGCTAAAAACACTAGAGTGCTGCTGTTGTATAGAGGGGCTTGGACCACTGTGAACACATTGGCAGATCCTTGCATTGACATTTGAACCCTGCTAGCAAACATAGAACACTGGGGTCCGAACTTGTGATTTACATAACTGAGGTGTTCCTCAAGGCCCTCTTTTGAGTCCTCTCCTTTTTGGCAGTTATAGGTTTTTTTTCAATGTGATTTATGTAACTAAGGTGTTGCTGTAGCTTGTTTACTTCAGATGCAGTCGGTTATTCATTGGTTCAACGTCTTTAGTTATAAGGTCATAGTTCTATTTTAGGTCTTCTCTTTTTTATAATTTGGGCTATTCAACTGGTAGCCCGACAGTTCAGTTAAAAAATGTGTTAGACGGCTCACATTTTGGAAGCAGACTCCAAAAAAAAACACTAATCAATGTTTAATGTTGAAGACGTTGGTTCTCCATAATATACAAATAAAACTAAAAAAGAAGGGAAAAGCCTGGCCTCCCCCAGTTCTTAGCTTTCTGAAAATGTGGCCTCGAAATCAATTTAGTTGAACATCCCTGGTCTAGAGCTAAGCGTGAAGCATTCATGATCCTGATAAAGTCTGACACAGCCTGCAAACAAAGTACTTAAAAAGACAAATGCGTCCAGGACATGTCGCTAACATCTCAGAAAAACGCAGCTATTAAGACCTAATAATCATGCGCTGGGCTTTTATCAACAATCATAACTTTGATCAGATATTCTCCCTGAGTGGTTGACCTGAGTACTGCAGACCGTCGTAGCTCAAACATTGATTCAAGACGCGATTTGTTGGAATTTTGTGTCGATGATTCAATGGAAATGTCTCCACTGCCGACCATTTAGTGCCAGCTTTCCCAAGCGACAAAAGCAAACCCACGAACAAAACTAAACCAAACTGCATCAAGTGGTGAAAAGAAGAATTTTGACTTGACAGAGACAAAAGCTTAAGAAATGCAGAAAAAAAACAAAAACAAGAGCTGATGTCCAGTTCAGGTTGTGATTCCTTGTGCAAATGTAGGATCATATCTTCTAGAAATGAGCTGAGGGTCCACAGCACTGTCAGAACATCAGCAGCTTCCTTTATTTCCTCCTTTGATCTAGCTTGCATGCCAAGCGTTGAGCCCTTGAAAGATTAGTGCAGCTCAGGCCCACTTGGCTTTGTGAAGGAGAGGATAAAGTAAATTGATCAAAAGGGCAAACACGGCGGCCATGGTGCCCAGGACAAAATATCGTACACGGTCGTCGTCAGGACTGCGATGACTCCTGTGCCGTTCCCTGTCTTCATCTTCTTCATCCCTCGCCCTGTGCATTTGCTGTGGCCGCCGCCGCAGACCAGAGCGGAATGCTCCACGCGGGCCTTCATCAAGGCCCTCTTCCTCTTCTTCCTCCAGTTCCCGCCATATTAGAGAGGCCTGCGATTGGCGGAAACTGGTGTCAGCTTCTGGGAAAAAGGCTCGGTCTAACAAACACTGTCATGATGTGACACACTGACTTGGGTGTTTAAAAAAATCCCTTGGGGAATGTACGCTCAATGTAAGCAATTCATTTCTCTTTTGAGAACCGGAGGAAATACTGCATACTAAACAATCATCAACGTGTTTAAACAAAGAGTGAAAACAGAACAGTGAAAAAGAGACATTGAAACCTGTGGCTCTGAGGTATACACAAGTCAACTTGAACACTAAAGAACTCTAGTTGGCTGATCCTTTTCTACTGGTCAGTTTAGCTGGAGCCTATCCCAGGAAGTCATGAACAGGGCACATTCAACAACCATTCACACATATGCACAATTAGGGATAGGCCTATTAGTCAATTAATCCCACAATAAATGAAAATGAATTCGATACATTTGCCGGCATCAATAAATTGCCGTGTTTGTGTGCGTTTGCTTTCAAACAGCGTGCAAGAGGGCTAACTCGCTCTCGTCCCCTGAGCACTTTCGCTCTTGAGTAGAATTAAAATGAACAGGGTGAATCCTCTTGTCAGTCAGTCATCCACAATCTCTGTCTCTTAGTGTAGGTGGGATTGCTAGCTTCCGACAGTCACAGAGCCTCGCTAGTGAGAAGCGTGACAAAAATTAGGAGGAAACAAAGCAGATTGCAAATCAAATGTCCCCGTATGGGAATATTTCATCTTCAAACCCAATGAGCAAGATTGGCTGATCAACACGGATTAACAAGCCAGTATGCCGAATTTGTTGGAAAATGAAGTGGAAATTTTTCCAATTTGGGAAAAAATTGCTCTTCAAGATATTATACATTTATTTAGGTGCAATTCTTGCCAACAAAGATCAAGAGTCCATTTTATTTTTATCGTTCGTTTACTTACTTAGGAAAATGTTACTTGTCTTATTATCTTTTTATATTATGATATCATTAGATTAAATGATGCTTTTATTGTCACTGTGCTTTAATCGATCTCAAAATGAATACTAACAGTACAATTGTTTACCGTAAATAATTTTTGGGACAATATATCATGCAGGAAAACATTTTATCGGCCCAGGATTATGCACCGTTGAGAGTCACTGATTAACACAACAAGCATGTTTTTGGGAGAACACCTACAAAAGCACAGAGAGAAAATGAGTCCTATTTATGAAAGCACTCAGCAAAAGCGTTACTCAAATGCTAACTTCAATAGCAAAGACAACCTAATAAATCCATCCATCCATCCATTTTCTACCGCAAATCCATCAATCTTTAAAATGGGCATTTGGCTAGAATATCCACCTGCTGGTCACAACCAAGTACTAAAAACGACTATGCTATTATTTGGCACTCATTACAGCATTACATCCATTTCAATCCATTAATGATACACATCCACTTCTTTTTCATTTCTTATTAAGAGGTAGCCCCTTAACAGGAACCAAGTGACCTATAGGCAGACCACACAACTAACAATGGTAGCAACACATTACAGAAAATGTGTTTCATCTTGAGCATAGTGCGCATGGTTCGAGTGCAATTATAACTTAACAAATAGCAGCCTAACTTGTTATTAATTGTGAAAATAGAAAATTACAAATACATGCATGCGTTCTAGGGATGTAATGATAAACGGTATTAATGATAAACGCAGTAAAACAATCGACGGTAAGTATTACCGGTTTTAAATGAAAATGATCGAAAAACCTTGATAACTGCAGTTTGTTAAACTTACGGACTGACTGGCGCCAGCTCGGTAGCTTAAATGCTAACATGAAAACAAGAGGTATTAACGTATTTTCCCATTAAGAAACGACATACCATACTTTTCGGAGTATAAGTCGCACCGGCCGAAAATGCACAATAAAGAAGGAAAAAACATATATAAGTCGCACTGGAGTATAAGTCGCATTTTTTGGGGAAATTTATTTGATAAAAGCCAACACCAAGAATAGACATTTGAAAGGCAATTTAAAATAAATAAAGAATAGTGAACAACAGGCTGAATAAGTGTACGTTATATGAGGCATAAATAACCAACTGAGAACGTGCCTGGTATGTTAACGTAACATATTATGGTAAGAGTCATTCAAATAACTATAACATATAGATTACCAAACATTACCAAACAATCTGTCACTCCTAATCGCTAAATCCCATGAAATCTTATATGTCTAGTCTCTTACGTGAATGAGCTAAATAATATTATTTGATATTTTACTGTAATGTGTTAATAATTTCACACATAAGACGCTCCTGAGTATAAGTCGCACCCCCGGCCAAACTAAAAACTGCGACTTATAGTCCAAAAAATACGGTACCCCAGTCCAAGCTCATATAAACACATTGCTGTCCGAGCAACAAAGTAATCGTTCAATACTCAGAGGAATGCTAGACGATAGGACTGGGCGGTATACCGGTAATACTGTTAATACCGGTATATTTTACAAAGAGATATATATTTGAGACAATAATCGCCACACCGGCGATTAAGCTTTGGCGATATATCGAGTTTGTAAGATATATAAATATATTTTTCAACAAGACATGAATTAAGAAAATATCGAAATATCGACATAATTTATTTCACGTTGAAATGACCAAATACCGCTTATTTGTTGTGTTCCTCAACACTCCATGGCCTACTAAAACCCTCCCCATCCTCCTTCCAAGACTTGCTTGCACGTATAAGAACATCCATGAATGGTTGGTTGTTTACTATGATGAATCAAGATTGGTTGAGATTAGAGCAAAACATTAGGGACAGGCCAATCAGAGGCAGGATAGGGCGGGTCATGGAACCACGAAGGGAAATCACAACAGACATCCCAAATGACGACGAGAGAGTCATAGAAGAGAAGAGGGAATAATCAAGCGGGCGATTTATATATTTTAAAAAAATAGTGGAAGATGGCAGAGAGATTCTCTTGTTTAGATTTTTCGTTTAGCGATGTAGATGACGTCCAAGAAACCAACAATGCGTCTAGTTGGCCACATTTAGACAAATGTATGCGTCTGGATAAAACATTCATTTGACCATGTAAGCCCAAATCAAAACCGTTCTCGAGTTGCCAAGCCGGGCATATTTCGCACGAGAAATGCTGCCAAAAATGTCCGCCGAAGTGAGGAAGATCATAGCCGCACAATTAAGTCAAGTCACTTACTTGTGTGACAGTCCATTACATCGTCGACTGGGAATTAAAAAGTGCCTGCTTGAAGATACATTTTTTTATCTCAGTTTGATACAATTTGCACAGCTATTTATTTTACGTAGAAATAATATTTTTCTATTTTATTAATGTTATGTAATCCTGTGCTACTTAAACAGTTTATTTTCTCTGCTGTAAATACCCATCTTGACTAACTGGGTTAATAAAAGTGTTTTGTTTACAGTACAGTTGTCATTCACTTCAATTTCAGTGAATATACCTAATAAAATAATATCTTTATATGTATACTTTCACCGGAAAATATATCGAGATATACATCGAATATTGAGTTTAAGTAAAAATATATCGAGATATACTTTTTTGTCCATATCGCCCAGCCCTACCGGCGACATTGATGTGCATTTTTATGGCTGTTTGCTACGGGCCGCCGCCGGAGGGCACTGTAGCTGAGGAAGGGTCCGGCGCACGGGAAGGGTGTTGCGCACATCCGGAGTGTCATTGCCCAAACTGACCCCCCCGCCACATTCGCCTTTGCGCACAGCCAATGTGACCACATTGTAGCTTCGGCCGATGGCGGGGGCGGGCGGCAGCTCCTCTTTATTAACCAGAGGTAACACAAGCCGATAAAAACATTCAACAGAACAGCCGTCGAAGACGACAAACTGTCGCTGCGAACTGCTAAAGCTAACAAATACAGTTCAGTTGAAACCCTTGCAGACGTCATACATCGTTTAACACCATCTTTTAAAAGGCATACGCACACGATGCTCTCATAAACTTCTTTCAAACTGCATATGACATATCTGAAGTTTTTATTTTAAGTAACGCATTAAAACCTAGTACTTAATTACATTTATTAAAAAGTAATTCCATTAGTCATTAAAATACTTTTTTGGGTTAGTAACGAGTAACTATAATTACTTTTTAAAAGTAATTTTCAGAACACTATTAGTAACAGTCAATCGCAACTGGACTGTTTGGTTTGGTTTCAAACCAAACAGTCCAGTTGCGATCGATTGAATGCCCTGAGATTACAATGACCTGGATGAATGAGAACATCCATAGACACTAGCAGTAACAGTAATGTGGTGTTGAGTTTAAACTAAACACTTTGCACGTTTTGTTTAAAATACCGATTGTTATCGTAATATCAACATTAGGCCTAAAAATACTGGGATATCAGTTTAGGTTTACATCGCCCAGCCCAACTACACAGAGGGGTTTTTACATTGCGTTCAAGGAACATTAAACAGAGTAGGACGCCACAATGCCCGCCGGGAATAATAAGTAATAATAGTAAAAAATGTACTTTATTACGCAGTTTTCATTTAAATAAATCAAAGTGCTACCGTACAAACCTATATTTAAAACAATAGAAGCTTAGCCATTTAAACAGATACAATCTGACAAATAAAATGTTCTCAGTGAAGCATAAACACAAAACATGCTACCAGTGAGTCTATTTTACCAAACCCTGTTTCCATATGAGTTAGGAAATTGTGTTAGATGTAAATATAAACGGAATACAATGATTTGCAAATCCTTTTCAACCCATATTCAATTGAATGCACTACAAAGACAACATATTTGATGTTCAAACTCATAGACTTTTTTGTTTTTTTGCAAATAATAATGAACTTAGAATTTCATGGCTGCAACATGTGCCAAAGTAGTTGGGAAAGGGCATGTTCACCACTGTGATACATGGCCTTTCCTTTTAACAACACTCAGTAAACGTTTGGGAACTGAGGAGACACATTTTTTAAGCTTCTCAGGTGGAATTCTTTCCCATTTTTGCTTGATGTACAGCTTAAGTTGTTCAACAGTCCGGGGGTCTCCCTTGTGCTATTTTAGGCTTCATAATGCGCCACACATTTTCAATGGGAGACAGGTCTGGACTACACGCAGGCCAGTCTAGTACCCGCACTCTTTTACTATGAAGCCACGTTGATGTAACACGTGGCTTGACATTGTCTTGCTGAAATAAGCATATGTTGCTCCAAAACCTGTATGTACCTTTCAGCATTAATGGTGCCTTCACAGATGTGTAAGTTACCCATGTCTTGGGCACTAATACACCCCCATACCATCACAGATGCTGGCTTTTCAACTTTGCGCCTATAACAATCCGGATGGTTCTTTTCCTCTTTGGTCCGGACGTCCACAGTTTCCAAAAACAATTTGAAATGTGGACTCGTCAGACCACAGAACACTTTTCCACTTTGCATCAGTCCATCTTAGATGAGCTCAGGCCCAGCGAAGCCAATGGCGTTTCTGGGTGTTAATGATAAACGGTTTTCGCCTTGCATAGGAGAGTTTTAACTTGCACTTACAGATGTAGCGACCAACTGTAGTTACCGACAGTGGGTTTCTGAAGTGTTCCTGAGCCCATGTGGTGATATCCTTTACACACTGATGTCGCTTGTTGACGCAGTACAGCCTGAGGGATGGAAGGTCACGGGCTTAGCTGCTTACATGCAGTGATTTCTCCAGATTCTCTGAACCATTTGATGATATTACGGACCGTAGATGGTGAAATCCCTAAATTCCCTGCAATAGCTGGTTGAGAAAGGTTTTTCTTAAACTGTTCAAAAATTTGCTCACGCATTTGTTGACAAAGTGGTGACCCTCGCCCCATCCTTGTTTGTGAATGACTGAGCATTTCATGGAATCTACTTTAATACCCAATCATGGCACCCACCTGTTCCCAATTTGCCTGTTCACCTGTGGGATGTTCCAAATAAGTGTTTGATGAGCATTCCTCAACTTTATCAGTATTTATTGCCACCTTTCCCAACTTCTTTGTCACGTGTTGCTGGCATAAAAAAAATATATGTTTATCAGTTTGAACATCAAATATGTTGTCTTTATAACATATTCAACTGAATATGGGTTGAAAATGATTTTCAAATCATTGCATTCCGTTTATATTTACCATACATCTAACACAATTTCCCAACTCATATGGAAACGGGGTTTGTAGTTATTTTAAGTACTTTTTGAGCACATTCAATAATCCCGTGATAATGTGACATATGACATTGTTGTTTCGTTACATCCCTGATCAGTGGTTAAAGCTGTCTGACTAATTGTCAACCCACAAAATTACATGATACAGCAACTAATGAGTTGAATTTCACCTGGGGACCGACCTTGCTCAGATAAAGTTGCAGTAGGGATCTAGCCATACTACACCCCACACAGCAGACACTCCGAAATATAACCTTCGCTCACAGCACCAGCCAACATGTGTTCATGAAACAGCACCCTCATCTGTTCGTATGGTATCACTGTGGAACACGTTTATGTCGCAGACATAAGTGGTTGAGTTGGTCAGCATAAACAAGTTGTCGACATAAGCGGGACCCACTTAAGCGAATTCCAGAACAAGCCTACATTTTTGATGATCAAGCAGAGGCTCTGGGTAGCTCAATCCAGCGCCCTCACCTGACTGGCAGTAGCTCCCATGGAAGGGGGGGAATCTGCGCCGACGGGCCTGAGAAAGCGCGGGGGCCTCTCCACGGGCGAATTCCGTCGCCGGTAGAAAAGTACGTAGGCATAGCGCGTCACCACCTGGCTCTCCTCCACCATTGTGACAGTGCTGTCATCAAAGAGACGCCAGCCTGTTTGAGGACAATTTTTAGGATGGAAACAAACCGAAGAGAAGATGAAGCTTTTGGTGGGATGAACTCACCAACATCACTGCGCTGGCTGTTTTTGTCACTTGGCAGCCGTGCGTACGCAGTGTAGTGGCCACCAATCATCCCCCCGTAGTGGTTGATGACTGCATATAAGTCGTAGATAGGCGGCTGCTGCATTTCATCCTTCTGGCCGATGCAGAACTTACTCAGATCCAGGTTTCTACAAGACAAAGTGAGGGCATGAATAAACACAGCTCCAAGTAGGGCTGGGCGATATATCGAATATACTCGATATATCGCGGGTTTGTCTCTGTGCAATATAGAAAATGACTATCGTTATATTCGAGTATACGTTCTCACGCAGTTGCTTTTAGCTGCGGGCATTACACTACAGGCGTTTCTCACTCTTTCTTGTATCTCCTCACAGAGAGATAAAACAAGTGCACCTTGTTACATTCGTCACATACTGTCGCGCGTGCAACGTCACACGCCCTCGCCGAGCAGACAGGTAGCAGCATGGCTAACGTTAGCTGTGGTGCTAGCGGAGCGGTGCGAGTGGTAAGGTAATACGAGAGAGAGAGAAGGTGCGAATCTGGTAACAAATGAAGGAAGAATAATTAATTCCCAAGAAAAACAGCAGGGGGTCCATCGTCTGGCGGTGGTTTGGCTTCCAGCGGGAAGATGTTGAACAGACAACCGTAATATGTCAAGTATGCGGAAAAAGCGTTGCTACAAAAAGTAGCGGCACTGTTAATTTGTAGCATCATTTGAAAAGTCCCCCGCTAGAGAATGAAGAGTGCTTGAAACTCCGCATGTCAACATCTCCGTTCGGTGCCACACACACAAAATGCCCAAGCAACCATTTCCAGATCAACCCCTTATGAAAAAAATTGTCAACAACAGAAGGAGATAACCTACCACATAACCAAGGACATACACTATTTTATTTCCTATTATGCAGCTCATTTTTATTTGACAGTTATTGAAATATCTTGTGTGACATCATGCACTTTGTTTGTTTTGAAACATTGTAGTGGCGTTCTGTACAAAAAGTGCACTTTAATTTAGTGTTGTTTTGATATGTCATCTTAGTGACGTCACGCACAAAAGTGCACTCATAGCTTGTTTTAAAATGTCTCTGACAATCTTGCACTTTCTGTTTTGAAATGACATGAATGTTTGTGCCACTGCTTAATAACTGTGTAATAAATACACTTTTGCTAAATTGACTCAGTTGTGATTTCCCTCTCTGCATGAAAGTTTAAAATGAGCATATATTAATGCAGTATGAACAAGAATATTTTAATGTAGACACATAAATGTACACTACCGTTCAAAAGTTTGGGGTCACCCAAACAATTTTGTGGAATAGCCTTCATTTCTAAGAACAAGAATAGTCTGTCGAGTTTCAGATGAAAGTTGTCTTTTTCTGGCCATTTTGAGAGTTTAATTGACCCCACAAATGTGATGCTCCAGAAACTCAATCTGCTCAAAGGAAGGTCAGTTTTGTAGCTTCTGTAACGAGCTAAACTGTTTTCAGATGTGTGAACATGATTACACAAGGGTTTTCTAATCATCAATTAGCCTTCTGAGCCAATGAGCAAACACATTGTACCATTAGAACACTGGAGTGATAGTTGCTGGAAATGGGCCTCTATACACCTATGTAGATATTGCACCAAAAACCAGACATTTGCAGCTAGAATAGTCATTTACCACATTAGCAATGTATAGAGTGTATTTCTTTAAAGTTAAGACTAGTTTAAAGTTATCTTCATTGAAAAGTACAGTGCTTTTCCTTCAAAAATAAGGACATTTCAATGTGACCCCAAACTTTTGAACGGTAGTGTATATATGTAATATGCTGTGATTATATGCATCAAGTGTTCATTCAAGGCTAAGGCAAAATATCGAGATATTTATCGTGTATCGTGACATGGCCTAAACATATCGAGATATTAATAAAAGGCCATATCGCCCCGCCCTAGCTCCAAGTATTGCATGCAACATTTCAAGTGTCAATTCAATCGTTCACCTGACAGGAAAGTCCACCATGTCGTTGATCTTGTCCCTCCAGATGAAGTTCCTGAAGCTGAAGCGTTTGAGCTGGATGATCAAGATGTTGGGAAGACGCCACAGCAGCAGCTGCTTGGAGGCCTCGCGGTGCTGCTGGCACTTTGGACAGTACCTTTGGGTGGGGGGAAAAAGAGCATCATGCAGATTACATATGAAGCCAAAAAGCTCTAGAAGAAGAAAAATAGAAAACAAATCAACAAAATGTCCATGCCTCTGTCACATAAGTGCTTGCACATGAAGGATACAGTTGTTTTTTAGCCTATAAAAAGCATGACTCAAGACTTGCGTCGGGTGTAAAATGTCTTGTGAATTGACACAATATAAATAATGTTGATATGTCCACAAAACAAGTGGTGTTTTCTTTATAATTTACAGTGGTACCTCAACTCAAGTGCCCCAAAATTAAAGTGTTTTGCGATAAGAGCGGTCTATCTGCTAATTGTTATGCTTTTAGTTGCAAGCAACATTTGAGTTGCAAGCATCCCCACCGTTAGTTGGCCTAGCAAATGCCACAGTAAACCCTGTAAGATCCTCTCAAAACATCTCATCTTACTTGCTAGCATTAGCTTATCACTACTGGTTGACATACCGTAACTTCAATTTTTCCAACCATTGGACGAAAGCAAGAGAGTGTAAAGGACAGTGCTGCAAAGATGAAGTGGATTATAGTCATTAAATTGTGTGTGTGTGTGTTGTCAACTTGAACAGAAAAGCTGCTAATGGTGTTTGACGAAGAAGCGGCTGGAAGGACATACCGTGGAAATTTACTCTCCAAGGTAAATTATTACTGCATTACTTCATAAAATAACAGTAGCTCTTAGAAGCACATTCTATTAAAATGTTTTTATACAATATATTTCTTATCAGAAATGTTTTTTTCTTTTTAAAAGGCATGTCATATATTAAAATAGTGCTGTTTTGGGGGGACGTGGGAGATGTTTATTTGAGATACAAGTATTTTGAGTTAAGAGAGTTGTCACAGAACCAATTAAGCTTGTAAATTGATGTACTACTGTATATGGGATAAATGGATTATACTTGTCTAGTGCTTTTCTACCTTGAAGGTACTCAAAGCGCTTTGACATGATATCCATGTAATGTCTTTATAAGCCCTCCACACAGCTTTCGCACAAACTTATCAACACTTCTTATGTTCTTCAAACATTTCATAGACTCTAAAATCCTACAGAAATATAACATACAACTTCAAAAGGTACTAATATCTCATAACAGTAAACGATACTTTAAAATCTGTGATGCAGTGAGGCCGCAATAAGTGAACAGTAAACAGTGTTGATTGATACCTTTAGAAGACATGATGTGACACACCTCATTGAGGTCATGACAATATGAAGAGCCCTACCATGCCTCTTCTGGAGCCAGCACTTCTGGCCTGGTGAAGAGGTTGAGGCACTGCTCCAGTGTGAAATGTCCCGCTCGGGCCGTCTCACTCAAAGATCCTGGATCCTCCTCGTACTCCATCTCCTTGGAACTCACCAGCACGTACTCCTTCAGACGCTCGTTGTTCTTCCACACTAGCTCCAGAGTTGCGTCTTCCGGCAGGTCGAGCACCATGTCTTCTGCAGAGGGGATTGTGTTAGCAAAGGAAATAAACTACGGAAAGGTGCAGACAGATTCTAGACCAAGGGTGCCCACACTTTTTCTGCAGGCGAGCTACTTTTCAATTGATCAAGTCGAGGGAATGTACCTCATTCATATATATCATTTATATTTATTTATGAAAGAGACGTTTTTGTTAACAAGTTAAAGGTGTTTAAAGATAATACAAGCATGTTTAACAAATATTAATCCCTTTCTTTTATGAAGACAAGAATATAAGTTGGTGTATTACCTGATTGTGATGACTTGCATTAATTGGAATCCGACAGTAGTGCTGATAACGTCCACATTTTCAAATGGAGGAGAAAAAAAAGTCCTCCTTTCTGTCCAATACCACATGAAAGTGGTTGGCATCTTATTTGTCGAGCTTCCATACTCCTTTTTATTCACTTTACAAGAAATACATTGGCGGCAAACTCCGTAGCTTGCTAGCTTGTGTGCGCCAGCTTTCTGAGACTCTTATTTTGTTAGCGCATGCAGGATGAAGCAGCACTTTTATTGTGAAGATAGGAACTGGGCAGTCGGTCTTTAGAGTTATGACGGCGCGAGAGTCTGTTAAAATAAAAAGTGTTTCTCGCCTTCCTGTCGGTCATTTTTTCTTAGTAATGAGCTCCCCGCAGCCAGCGTCATCTCAGAAGAGTGCCGTGAATGTCAATCAAGTGGCGAAAGTGACGTCTTGGGTGAAAATTGATGATCGCTAATTTTTAGGTCTATTTTTTTAATGCCTGGCTGGAGATCGACCGACACACTCTCCGCTATCGACCAGTAGCTCACGATCGACGTAATGGGCACCCCTGTTCTAGACCGTTGAAGCTAGGTTTCTACCTTTTTCATCCAGCCTTTGCTCCTTGTTGTTTGAATCCAGCACAGCTATGTGGAACTGACCCGTGTGCCCTGGGGAGGTACCATTAGGTTGTTGATACCCTGTTACTGCAGCTGAAAAAGGAAAAAAAGACGATGAGACAACAAAGTCAATGCAGATCTATTGAACAAAAACATTCAGAAATCCATTACCTTCTGGCCGTACTGCTTTCTCACAAGAGGTTTCTTTTTCAACATGGGTGTCCAGAGAGCAGCAGGAAGTAGAGGAGATGGACTCACAGAATCCGGAGTCTGACGTCTGTGTGGTTGAGAGAGATGTTTTGGAGGGAGTGAGGGTAGCAGAGTCCCCAGAGGCTGGGGTCTGGATGTGCTCCGTCAGGGAGTCCTGCATTGGAGTGACACACTCTGGGCCACAGTCACTTGCTTCAACAGTACTACAACTACCACCTGTGGCCTCATCGCCTGAGCACAGAGAGCCTGCCGGCGGCATGGAGAGAATGGGAGATGGTTCAGGGGATGTCCTGCCTGACTGGAAAGGAGGCTGAAATACGTTGACAGAAAACCTGCACAGAGAAGATGGCATGTTAGTAGAATCTGGTGAAGGGTCAAATGATACTGAAGCATTGATGCTTGATGTATCACTTCAAGAAAAAAATTGTGACCAATAAAACTGGTGTGGAAGATGACTTCTATCGGTTCACAAGTAACAACTCGTACTAAGCGAAGTCGGAAGAGTGGAGTGTCACATTTGACATTAATGTCTTTATCATTAATCTAAATAGAATTTTAAAAAGGGAGACCTCCTGAAGTGTCATTTCGATTGGACAGTGCCAATATTTCCTTTCTATTTATTTGCTTTATTTTGCAACATTTTAGAATTTGGGGAATTAACTCAGTATTTTTTTTGTAAAAGATTATGCATTTGTATATTTACATAAGAATAACCATATCATTTTCTTCTCGGTTTCCAACTTGACTGCATGCATATAATCTCTACCTTTGTGTTAGGGTTTAGGCTTTTCTCACAATTGAATGGCTATTAGGTAATCCTATTATAAGTAGTTAATTTTGAAGATGGTTGTATTGTCATATGTGTGTGTGTATTCCCCTTTGTCTTAATGTTGTACATGTATCAAAGCTTTTTTTTCATTTTACACCCCAGGAAGAACAGCTATTACCGTATTTTCCGGACTATAAATCACAGGTTTTTTACATAGTTTGGCCGGGGGTGCGACTTATACTCAGGAGCGACTTATGTTTGAAATTATTAGCACATTACCGTAATATATCAAATAATATTATTTAGCTCATTCACGTAAGAGACTAAACCATTGTTTTTCAACCTTTTCTGAGCCAAGGCACATTTTTTTCATTTAAAAAATTTCGAGGCACACCACGAGCAGAAAACATAAACATTTTTAACTCAGCAGCCAATATTGACAATAAAAAGTTATTCTCGCAATTGTTGGATATTCAAACTATAACCAACCATGCTTCACTATAGCTCTTGTCTCAAAGTAGGTGTACTGTCATGACCTGTCACATCACGCCGTGACTTATTTGGAGTTTTTTGGTGTTTTTGTTCTTGTCTTGCGCTCCTATTTTGATGTTCATTGTCATGTCATGTACGGATGTACTTTGTGGACGCCGTCTGCGGCTCCACACGCTGTAAGTCTTTGCTGTCGTCCAGCAATCTGTCAACAACAACACATCATTTGCAGACTATAATTACTGGTTTGCAAAAAAATATTTTTTTAACACAATTAGGTGAAATTACATAATCTCCCACGGCACAGCAGACAATATCTCACTGTACACTAGTGTGCCGCGGCACAGTGGTTGAAAAACACTGGACTAGTATAAGATTTCATCGGATTTAGCGATTAGGAGTGACAGATTTACCTGGCAGGGGAGATACCATAATCAAGAAGGTGGTTCACCTAGTGTGAGGCTCAGCCATTGCACTCCGGCTGTGCTGACCCTTACGAATTCCCCAAAAGTGGGAATCTCGACTGCATAATTTGTGGTATAGCATGTTCTATATGTTATAGTTATTTGAATGACTCTTACCATAATATGTTACGTTAACATACCAGGCACGTTCTCAGTTGGTTATTTATGCCTCATATAACGTACACTTATTCAGCCTGTTGTTCACTATTCTTTATTTATTTTAAATTGCCTTTCAAATGTCTATTCTTGGTGTTGGGCTTTATCAAATAAATTTCCCCCAAAAATGCGACTTATACTCCAGTGCGACTTATATGTTTTATTTCCTTCTTTATTATGCATTTTCGGCCGGTGCGACTTATACACCGAAGCGACTTATAGTCCGAAAAATACGGTACTATTGCAGCAGCAAATAGGGATCTTAATAAACAATTAATATTATTTGCAGGTCAGTAGTGACAACTGAAAAACACTATCAGTGTCAGTGCAGTGTCGATTTAGGGAGTGAGAGTGCCATACACTCACTGAGGCGTCATTTACCCATCACTTGTAGATTCGATCAAATTATTATACAGCCTTTATAAATTTGCTAAATAATGAAGCAAATAAAAATGCATGGATGTGTATGATGCATCCCAACAGACATCTACATTTTGTGTTGCAAATTACAAGTGAACGAAAGCACTTTTGAGAGTAACTTGGTAAACAGCATTTTGTATGTACCTGGAGTAACCATGCAGGAGTTGAGTGAGGCGGCTGTATGACAGTCGGGACTCTGGTACGCTAACCAGGAAAGGTAGACCCACATATTCAGTGTTGGGTCGACACACACCTTTGTGATTGGGCCAGTGTGTCCTCTGACACTGTCTGGGATGATAAAGAATGAGCAAGTCAACAACAGGATCAGGAAAAAGTCAATGTTAAGGGACATTTATGGCGTGATGTGCCACAAAACTCACTGATTGCAGTAGCCCACACAATAGCAGCGAGTGCATCGCTTCAGCTTGTCTTCCTCAGACACTGGAGGCTTAAGGCAGGAGGCACACTTTGAGATGGGGATATTGGGGACTTGAAGTCTCTGTGGGGCGACAAACAAAGATCAGCTTAATGATCGTTTGACGCAGAAGATCATCTTTTAATCAAAGTTTGCTTGTGTTACCTGCTGCACTCGGAGTAAAAACACTTTCTCCTTCGCCAGATCTTTGGAGAGCACCTCGAAGCAGAACAACATGTCCGATGGCGACACAGTGTCCAGTGAATGGGAGGGCAGAAACATGCGATGGAAGCTGTTTTTGGCCACCTGAGTCAAAAGACAACTAGCTTTGTACCAGCATAAAAGACAGCCATCACACAGACTCAACATTGAATAAAGCAAGACAAGGGTGTCCAAACATTCATATTGTTTCGATGATCAAGTAATTGTATTGCTGAGCTGCAACTGTAATTTGAGATGCAGTGCAGATTTTGGCATACTTTGAAATGTTACAAACATACAAGCCAGACATCATGAAAAAAATGGGAATGTGATGGAGTGTGTCCATGGTATCATACACTCTTAAAAGGAAATACTTTTCTCAAGATTTTCAAAGATTTATCATCACCAAAGGGGAATGTTATCTGGTCGACCACACTTTCTATTACACTCACAAGGAGTAAAGGTATAAAAGTATGGCGGCACATCATTTCTTTACGTCTGGATCAATCCACAAATTAAGCATTAAGCCATGAAAGATAACATTGGCCTCACTTGTGCATCTGTGAGTAACGTATTTGACTGATGTTAAGGAGTGTACTGCTGTGATCAGGACCTATTGGGGATAAGCGGTATAGAAAATGGATGGATAGAAGTTTAGTTTTTGCTACTATTCTCTCGATGCAAGCTAAATATTCAACAGTCATATATAATTCTTTTTTTTTAGTTGTTTTAATGGTGTGAAGTTAATATTTGGTCCCCCTGTTTAGTTATATTTAACTGCTTTCCTGTTGCAATGTTTAGTTTTCAAACATTTTTGGCAGTATCCAGATACAATGTGTTACAGTATGTTGTTGCTACGCTCTTACAACACACGCATCAATTCAATGTGAAAGTTTCCAAAAGAAAACTGCTCATACGTCGGTATTTGGAGAATTTAAAAAAAGTAAGTAAATTATAAACATGCTTTTACAGTTTATTTTAAGTACATTGACAAAGTGGTCGCTCTAAACTCGAAGACAGTGAGTTTTAACACAGTAACAACCTTTGTTGGCATTTGTTGTTGCGTTTTAACAACTTTTTTCCTATTATAATGGAAAAATAGCAACTCTAAAAGTACCTTAAAGCCAAAATATCTATTGGAGCAATTTTCTAAGGCGTGAACAGCGCATGTGCGAAAGGCTGGAACAATTCCTCGATTAATTCAACATTTTGTTTAGATGATTTGTTTAATGTGTAAAATACACCGACATTGTTTCCACAAGACTGCTCCAGCTCCATAGGAGCTGTGTGCCTTTTGGTGATGCAGCTCGCACTGCTGGTGATGTGGCCTCTAATGTTTGCATTGTCACACGGAGCTGGCATTTCACAATAGCACTACATCAATAATGCAACAATACCATAAATCATTCAGCATATGTAAGAGCATCAAACAAGCATGAACAACATGGTAAAAGTCTATTTTGGTAGCTAACACCATCTTATATGATTGACTAGCATAAACGTTTTATTCAAACTCATGGGGGGCATGTGAGGACTGTCCAAAAATCAAACACCACTCCTCCAATTAATACCTTATGTATGTTAAATTAATGTATCACCTTTTATCAGTCTTTTTATTTAGTTTGGTTCTTTTTATTTATTACCTTGTTTTAGGCTATACAGGTTTGTTTACTTTTCAACCCATTCATTTTTAAATATAATACATAGTGATGCTCCCATGGTAAAAGTACAATTTCTATGCTATGTGCATTTGTAAGAAAAAAGTTAATTAGGGAAAGAAAAAAATGTATACTGACTGTTTTTCTTATAAATGCTCGTACCATTGAAATTGATCTTACATTGCAGAAGAAAAAAAAACATTATATATATATATATATATATATATATATATATATATATATATATATATATATATATATATATATATATATATATATATACATTACCGTTCAAAAGTTTGGGGTCACCCAAACAATTTTGTGGAATAGCCTTCATTTCTAAGAACAAGAATAGACTGTCGAGTTTCAGATGAAAGTTCTCTTTTTCTGGCCATTTTGAGCGTTTAATTGACCCCACAAATGTGATGCTCCAGAAACTCAATCTGCTCAAAGGAAGGTCAGTTTTGTAGCTTCTGTAACGAGCTAAACTGTTTTCAGATGTGTGAACATGATTGCACAAGGGTTTTCTAATCATCAATTAGCATTCTGAGCCAATGAGCAAACACATTGTGCCATTAGAACACTGGAGTGATAGTTGCTGGAAATGGGCCTCTATACACCTATGTAGATATTGCACCAACAACCAGACATTTGCAGCTAGAATAGTCATTTACCACATTAGCAATGTATAGAGTGTATTTCTTTAAAGTTAAGGCTAGTTTAAAGTTATCTTCATTGAAAAGTACAGTGCTTTTCCTTCAAAAATAAGGACATTTCAATGTGACCCCAAACTTTTGAACGGTAGTATATATATATATATATATATATATATATATATATATATATATATATATATATATATATATATATATATATATATATATATATATATATATATATATATATATATATATACATACACTATATATACTATAAACGAGTATATATAAAAGACGCAATGAGGCTAGAAAGTGTGTTTTGTTCGATTAATCGAACAAAATAATCAATAGATTACTTGATTACTAAAATAATTGCTAGCGAGCTGCTGCGGCATTTTCACTCTGCTTTTAATTGACTTCTTGGTAGGAATACGCTCTGTGTGACCTCTATGTGCTAGTACCTAGGGCGACAGCAAGCAGACAGGACGTCACGTGCAACCGAGCAA
Organism: Entelurus aequoreus; assembly: GCF_033978785.1. NCBI lineage: Eukaryota > Metazoa > Chordata > Actinopteri > Syngnathiformes > Syngnathidae > Entelurus > Entelurus aequoreus. The sequence continues at coordinate 79,986,853 of NC_084737.1, forward strand.
TTTTTACAATATGCCCAGGGCCAATTTAAAGTGGACTGCAGGTCGAAAATGGCCCCAGCCCTTTGGACACCCCAGTTGTAAGAGATCTAACCTCTGCCAGTCGAAGGTTCTCAGGCTTGACTCTAACACTCCTGGAGATGGCTTCAAGGACTTCTGCGGTGCTGGAGTTCTCTTTGCTCACACTCACCAAGAACTGACACGGTCATACAAAATGTAGTAAAGAAAAATCCTTTTTTGGGATTGTTTGGAATAGTTATTTCTAATCTCACCTTAATGGGTTTTTTATGCGGCTCCTTGGCGAAGTAGAAAACCGAAAGCACCTTTTGTTTCTGCGGCAACGGGACAGGCAGGTAGAGGAAGGGGTCAAAGGTTATAGACACCTGAGGAATGAGACGAGAGGATATTTTGATTACTGCAAAAAAAAAAAGGATTTATTCTTTTAACCCTTGCGCCTAAAATGGGCATTAACATGTGTTCCCTGCTGTCCTTTCCAAGGTTTCTCATAGTCATTCACATCGACGTCCCACTGGGTTGTGAGTTTTTCCTTGCTCTTATGTGGGCTCTGTACCGAGGATGTCGTTGTGGCTTGTGCAGCCCTTTGAGACACTTGTGATTTAGGGCTATATAAATAAACATTGATTGATAAACATTGATAAGGTTAGTGTCTGAAATTTTGCTAGGGAGTTTTTAAAATAAAATTGTATTGTGTTTTTGAATGCAATGTTGAGCGGATACCTTTTGGATCCTAAGAGTAAGTGTGTATAGTTCATCTTAAGGCTGCTCAAGGGTTAAAGAATACATGTAAAAAGTACAGTAGCATTACCTTGGAGCATGTAGGGCAGACAAGCTTGGATTTGAACTGGCCTTGGAAGAGGTCTACGATGAACGAGTCATTTCTCATCTTGTGCCTCTGCCAAGCCTCCTCTGCCACCATCTTCAAAGAACGCAACCGAAATGGTATGCAGAGTTTTGGGAAAAACGCCACGACATGATTTTTTCCAGACTCCTTACCTCGTCCAAGCGACCATCTGAGTCCACCGTCTCCGTGTACGGTTTATTCTGAATGCGGTTCAAGTCCTCGTGGAGGCCGTCAAGCAAAAAAGCCATGAACTCCTGGGCGTCATGCTGGGCATAGCCAGTAAACTGACTGGCTTTACTGGCCACAATTGCCTATGTATATCATGGCCCAAGCAGAGAATGATGATGCTGACTTTGCAATACTATGCAAAACACTTGTAGAGACGATATGGTACCTTGAGCTTAGAGGGTTGGAAGGCATGGTGCGTTCCTTTCCACAGGGCCCTAAGCAGCACAGCAAAGCCAATAGCTAGCCTGCCTCCTGTTCCAAGCGGATTATTGCAGTTGATTTCTGCCTCAAATCCCCGATCTACATGAGACCAAAAGGAATAACATTCAATTTTGGTGGACAAAAACATTATGGTGAAATGACAGTCAATATTCCCAAGTAAAACATTGCACTGTAAAGAAGCGTCAGCAAAGTACCATGAAAGTAATCCCTGAGCTCTCTGGTGTTGGACAGGGATTGGATGACGCTGTTCATGAAGCAAGTGTTTCCCAGGTTGACCAATCCCGTGAAACCGGGCATGCACACTTTTTTCTCCTCCTCCTCTTCGTTGTGCTCATTGCTAGCGGGATGAGCATGGGACATAGGCTGCACCATGCAAGTCGGCTTAGGCTGAGTTATAAAACATGAATATCAAAACACAAATCACCCAAAGCAACAGCATGAACGTTTGCCAACTCACTGTCGTTACAGTGGGCTCCGATTTTGTAATGGCAACATGGTCTGACACAGTACGAGAGGCCACGGTTTCCAGACCGCTATCTTCCACTCTGGGCGGGGCCTTTAGGGGTTTTGGTTTCTCTTCACCAACCCTGGGGGGCTCCTCCTTGGCTGGCAGGCTATGCTGGCTGCTGCCTGGTTGGCTCTTTTCCATGCAGGCGGGGCTAGAGGGCACAGCCACCTTGGCGCCACCCACTGCACCTTAAACAGAGGAGAAAGCACCTTGTGGTTATAAGAAAGGACAGTGGATCTTTTACCCTCCATGCAAACCACAAAAGGTATGCTGCTCATATCGGTTTCCTTATTGTGACTAGCTAAAACAGACAACACCTCTTTAAAAAATCCACACTTCTACAAGCGGATGCCCGGCAGCAGACCTTGTGTGGCGGGGGCTTCTAGACCCTCCCATCTTTGGCTGTGCCTCTTTTTCAAAGTGATGTCCACTCGGGCCGCAGTGAAGGAGTAGCTGCACAGCTCAGGCTGTATCAGGTTTCTGCAGTGAGCACAGGACAGACACTCATGGACGGGTTGGATTGAAAAACAAGCATCAAACATTCTCTGTTACCTCTAGTTTTTTTTTAAGCTCGTTTTGGACCTTAGACATATTTACCTGAGTTTGACTTGCCACTTGAAAACACTGTTTGGTCCGCAGTCCGGGTGAAGCCGAAGAAAATTTGCATCACTAACAAAAGGAAGAGGTAGAAGCCAAGTCATTGGATTCTTAATAATAATATTTTTTAAATTAAAACATATATATATATATATATATATATATATATATATATATATATACACTGTATATACATATATATATACTGTATATACATATATATCTATACACACACACATATACATATATATATATATACACATACACACACATATACACATGTATATACATATATATGCACATACATATACAGTATATTCATATATATATATATATATTCATATATATGTATATATATTTATATATGTATACATATGAATATATATATATTCATATTTATATATGCACATACATATACATATATATATATTCATATATATATATATATATATGAATATATATATATTCATATATATATATATATTCATATATATATAAATATATATACAGTATATATATATATATGTATAAATTCATGTGTATGTGTATATATTAGGGCTGCAACAATTAATCGATTAAATCGATTAAAATCGATTATAAAAATAGTTGCCGATTAATTTAGTCATCGATTCGTTGGATCTATGCTATGCGCAGAGGCTTTTTTTTTTAAATAAACCTTTATTTATAAACTGCAACATGTACAAACAGCTGAGAAACAATAATCAAAATAAGTATGGTGCCAGTATGCTGTTTTTTTTTCCAATAAAATACTGGAAAGGATAGAAATGTAGTTTGTCTCTTTTATCCGATTATTAATCGATTAATCGAAGTAATAATCGACAGATTAATCAATTATCAAATGAATCGTTGGTTGCAGCCCTAGTATATATATATATATATATATATATATATATATATATATATATATATATATATATATATATATATATATATATATATATATATATATATATATATATATACATATATATATATACACACATGAATTTATACATACATACATATATATATATATATACACACACACACACATGAATTTATATATACATATATATATACATATATATATATATATGTATACACACACACACACACACACACACACACACACACACATATATATATATATATATATATATATATACATACATTTTTTTTTAAAGGTTACAATATAGTACCTTGTCTGGAAGATGAAGGTGAAGTCCTGCTCCCTGAAAAGGACCTTGGCTGTACTCCTGCAGATGCCCTTCATGTAGATGTTCACCACCATCAAGTCTGTGCCTTTCTCGTACGAGTTGTTCTTCACATTTTGCACATTTACCATGGACTCTTGTGCTGTGGCGAGTTGATACGTAAATCACTAAAATCATTTTCAGGACCGTTACAGAGACGTTGTCAAGACTAACCTTCCTGTGGCTGTATGATAAGAGGTGGCTCGTCTTTGGACTGGTCGCGCTTCTCCTCTCCATCACAGCTGCTCTGCATCTGGGCCAGACCCTCCTCCGATGGCTCTTGTTTGGCTGGCACTGACGCTGCTCCGCTTGAATCCGGTTGCTGGTTTGTTTGAGTATCCTGCATTGATTCTTGCTCCAAGGACATTTTCTCTGATTCTGAGTCTGAGTCACTTATGTCCATGCCCCTTTCTGGAGCACACACGGGGTGGTTTGAGCCCAAAGTTTTGAGGGAGTCACTTGTGTTTGCAGGAGGAGCTGCTGGTTGCTTTTTACGATCCCCTGTTCCCGACTTGTCCCCTGTGACTGAAGAGACATGTTGTTGCTCCACCACCTGAATAGAAAAACACAATGAGCGCATTAATCAACTGCAGCCTCCAAGGTAGTTGTATCAATACTAGGGGTGAACGGTTCACAAAATCCAAGGTAGGGTTGCCCAATATAGACAATATAAATAATATATAAATATGGCTGACGATAGAGTTATTAATATTAATGTAATATCGTGATAATGGATGTTGACACATTCTAGCTGTGTTTTATCTAACTAATTTGAAACAGACAAGCGGACAACCGCACCCTTTTTTGTTATTGTTTACAAACTTAGAAAACATGTCACTGGCCACAGGATGGCTTTAAAGGCAAAAACCAAAAGATCTAAATCAGAGCCAATAGTAGGAAATCATTTAAATGGAATTATTACACTGTGTTTTGTCTTGATTATGATTAGAAATTGAATCATTCAATGATCTTGAAATGTTTATGTATTAGTATCAGCATTGGTATGATCAATACTGCCCCTGTAATACTTGGTATTTGATAAATACCCAAATTTGTAGTATCACCCAAAACTAATGTAAAGTATCCAAACAACAGAAGAATAAGTGTGTAATACATTTTAACTAACGTGTAGATAAAACCATGTTACAACAGAAAGTAACCACCTAAAACAGTAAATGAATAACTACCAGTAGATTAATAAAATATTAGAGAAAACAGTACAACCGGATATTATGTAATGTGTTACTGCATAGTTTCAGCAGCTAAATTAGGAACCTTTGTAACCCATATTGAAATGGTTCTACTATCATTTATATACCAAAACTACATATGGATTTTAGGACATATCGCCCATCCACGGCTTATTTCTTTATCACAGTTTTTGGTTTGGCGTACATTGTTCATCTTTTTAACAGCTCAAAATACATATATTGTAATAATCCACCATCTATTACTGTTTATCAGTTGTGGTGCTGACAAAAATAAAACTTAAAAATGGCTCGTAAAGCTCTGACTTTTGAATTAGTGTAAACAAATATTGTAACGGGCAGCACAGTGGTGCATTGGTTAGTGCAGGGGTGTCAAACTCATTTTAGATGGGGGGCCACATGGAGAAAAATCTACTCCCAAGTGGGCCGGACTGGTAAAATCACGGCACGATAACTTAAAAATAAAGACAACTTCAGATTGTTTTATTTCTTTAAAAATAGAACAAGCACATTCTGAAATTGTACAAATCATAAAGTTTTTTTTTTTTCTACAATTACCTGTTGCGGTTAATAGTATATATACTTTTTTTGTCGTTATTTATATTTTCTGAATAAATTATGTGATAATGTTCATCAGTCAACTCATTGGTGTTCATTTTCAATCTATCAAGATAAAACAATTATATCAAAATCAAATTACAAGATGTTATTTATGCAGTTTGATCATTTTCCTCGACTGATGTACTAACATCATGAGGTTTATTTTGTACATATGTAGCATCATCTACAAAGATACAAAGAATTGCTATTGTGCCATCTAGTGGACACATTTAGAACAGCTGTTTCTTTCATTCAAAAATGTCAGGTTCATTTTTATACTTTGCAAACTCATCCCGCGGGCCGGATAAAACCTGTCCGCGGGCCTGATCCGGCCCTCGGGCCGTACGTTTGACACCCCTGGGTTAGTGCATGTGCCTCACAATACGGAGGTCTTAAATTCAATCCTGGGATCAGGATCTTTCTGTGTGGAGTATACATGTTCTCCCCATGAGTGCGTGGGTTCCCTCCGGGTACTCCGGCTTCCTATCACCTCCAAAAGACATGCACCTGGGGATAGGTTGATTGGCAACACTAAATTGGCCCTAGTGTGTGAATGTGAATGTGAGTGTGAATGTTGTCTGTCTGTCTGTGTTGGCCCTGCGATGAGGTGGCGACTTGTCCAGGGTGTACCCCGCCTTCCGCCCGAATGTAGCTGAGATAGGCTCCAGCACCCCCCGCGACCTCAAAAGGGACAAGCGGTAGAAAATGGATGGAAAATGTGTAACTGTACAAACAGTATAACCACATTATATACCATCAGCCTTATCGGCACTAGAGTTTTATTGGTTTAAATCAAAACAAAAATAATGTAAACAGAGGGATAGCATAAGGTTTTGCCCTTTCCAAGTTTGACTTAGGGTGAATGAGATGTGTTTTCAGTGGAATAAGCCGGGTTCTACTGTATTCCAAAACAAAATATTTATGGTATTTTTATATTCTGCAATTTTTACCAGGCCAGATTTCTCAAAAAGGCTCTAAAACATAATTTTAAAGAGCACAATTTATGAAATATCAAACTCCCAGTATAAGATAACCTGTCTGTTTACTAGGGGGAAATAGTATTTGGGTCACTATGGTATATCACAACAAAGTGCAGACCCCATGCTCAGGAACATTATTAAAGTAAGTTTCCATCAGGTGTGACGATTGAGCAGGAATCTTTACTCACCTGAGATTTGTTGGTATTGCTGGCAGTAGCAACAAACTGTTTATGTTCTTCCACGCTACCTAATCTGTCCACACTTTTGTCTCCATCACTGTGTTTTGTTTGAGGGTGCTCAACAGCAGGCAAGTATGCATGTGAGGTTCTGGTCTGGACTGAGTCAGTAGTAGACTTGGCCTCCTTGGATGTCCTCGGAGGATGTGCAGTGGTGCGCTTGGCACTGGGTTCTTGAGACTGCTGGCTGCCTTTCTGAACCGAGGCGGGTTTAGGTGAAGCAGACCTGTCGGCCCCGGATGCTTCTGTTGTCTGCACCACTGTAGAGTCCGTGGAGATTTTCTCACACCCTTGTTTGTTTTTCAGCTGGCGTTTGACACCTCGTTCAGCTTTGAAGCGTGATGCACTGTGTGAAGGGGAAGAGGAAGCCTGAGGCAGAGGTGACGGGGAGGACTTGAGCTTATCTGACGACTCTGGAGCAATTGGCCTTGTCTCCGGCTCCTTGGTATTTTTGGTCTCTGGGGGTGGGCCCTCTTTCTCCTTCTTGTTGGACTATAAATGGAGGAGAAAAAATATATATACGTATATTTATAGATATATACGTTTATAAAAAAGTGTGTGTGTGTGTATATATATATATATATATATATACTATATATATGTGTGTGCGTGTGTGCGTTCTTGTATTTCTATCCTTTTTGAGACATCAACAAGGAAAAGTACCTTTCATATGAGGAGCGGTGAACAAGTTAGGACCAAAATCATGGTCCCAATACGGAAAACCATTGCATCTAATAGAGCCAAATACTAGAGTCTGTGAACATTGCTCCAAAGTCAGGATTTTTTGTTGATTTAATGTGCATACAAAATTAAACATTGACAGGTGCAAAGACAGCAATATACGATAAAGCAAGACGGCAGCTAAAGAAGGATTTCCCTATTCATCCCTGAAAAAACCCGTCAGGTGAACAGCTGATTTTACAACTTCCAGGGCTGACGTTAAGACAACCCGCGTCCCATATGTGACCATAGGATGAACAAATACACTACGGTACTAAGACTATAGTGGCCCTTTAACAGTTAGCTTCTACAGCTGGGTTGGCCAAAGTGCGGCACAGGGGCCATCTGTGGTCTGTGACTCGTTTGTCATTGGCCTTAAGCATATTACAAAAAACAATAAATAGAGATCTCATTAGCACCCCTGGTGGTGAAATCTATCAAAATTAGGGTGGTCCCAAAAAGGAGGGATTTTTTTCAAATTGACTGTGTGTCGGTTTTAAAAGTGCTCCCCCTCTGGCCAACATGTGTAATAACAAGTGTGTGTAAGACATTGAAATACGTCCCTTTGGCCAAAATTAATTAAAAAAAGAAATAAATAATATGTATATAGAGACATACTGTCATAACTAAAGATTAGAAAAAATTACAAACAAAAAATTAAATTTTTTTCTTTTTTTACAAAAAGTTTACATTTTTAAATCTGGATAGTTCATATATATTATTAATGTTGTAAATACAAATCTTTATATATCTAGAAAGGGTGGTCCTAAAGAGGTAGGCATTTTTCAGAGGTCTCAAGAAGGTAAGAAATACAAGAATGTGTGTGTGTGTGTGTGTGTGTGTGTGTGTGTGTGTGTGTGTGTGTGTGTGTGTGTGTGTGTGTGTGTGTGTGTGTGTGTGTGTGTGTGTGTGTGTGTGTGTGTGTGTGTGTGTGTGTGTGTGTGTGTGTGTGTGTGTGTGTGTGTGTGTGTGTGTGTGTGTGTGTGTGTATCCTGTTTAAGCAATAAATCTTTGTCAAATATTTAGCTGGCTTACTTTTAGTGAAGGCCAAATATGAAAAGGAATCTTCTTGTGCAGAATGACCAAGAGGAAACCTCCCTTCTCCTTGTACTGGAGCCGACTACAGGAGGCCTCTATTTCCTCCTGTAAGTAGCACGACCACTGGCGCTCATCTGAAAATAAAGAGGAGTCACTTTCTTTTCCTACTCAAGTTTTGTTTGTGTTACCTAAAAGACAACGTTACCTGGGAAGCGCACATGGCAGTGAGTATCGGTAAAGGTTGTGTTGACATCCTCGATCCTTTGCACACTTTCACCACAGCGCAGCTTGATGATCACTTCACTGGCGTTTTGTTTCCAGTCCACAAACACATCTAGAAAACACAATCACAACAAACGTATTTAGGGTTTGGTACTGAATTTGATACTTTTATAGGCAACGACCAAATACAGTCGGTACTACCGGTTGTTGAATAATGTAAAATCAAAAGGTGCCATTTTTTGATACCTTTGTTGCGCGTCATGTGTGGTTGTAGACTTAACAAGGAGCACTCAGGGCGGACTCAGCCAAACTCCCTTTAAGTAGTGTTGCCATTTTCAACACCAACATGATAGGCTCCAGCACCCCCCGCGACCCCAAAAGGGAGAAAACGGAAATAAATGGATGGATGGAACATACTAAGTATACTTGGTAGAAAGTGCTTGATAGCAAGTAAAGTAAGGCTCCACCCTTCCAAAATGCGCTAGCTTAACGCTAATTTACATTAGATTTGCCATAGACGGGCTCTACTATCCGCATTAGCGATTTCACATGGCTTTTTAAAGGCCTACTGAAACCCACTACTACCGACCACGCAGTCTGATAGTTTATATATCAATGATGAAATCTTAACATTATAACACATGCCAATACGGCCGGGTTAACTTATAAAGTGACATTTTAAATTTGCCGCTAAACTTCCGGTTCGAAACGCCTCTGAGGATGACGTATGCGCGTGACGTAGCCCGACGAACACGGGTATGCCTTCCACATTGAAGCCGGTACGAAAAAGCTCTGTTTTCATTTCATAATTCCACAGTATTCTGGACATCTGTGTTCGTGAATCTGTTTCAATCATGTTCATTGCATTATGGAGAAGGAAGCCAAGCAAGCAAAGAAGAAAGTTGTCGGTGCGAAATGGACGTATTTTTCGAACGTAGTCAGCCACAACAGTACACAGCCGGCGCTTCTTTGTTTACATTCCCGAAAGATGCAGTCAAGATGGAAGAACTCGGATAACAGAGACTCTAACCAGGAGGACTTTTGATTTGGATACACAGACGCCTGTAGAGAACTGGGACAACACAGACTCTTACCAGGATTACTTTGATTTGGATGACAAAGACGCAGACGTGCTACTGTGAGTATGCAGCTTTGGCTTTTTTTTGCGTATGTACGTAACTTTTTTAAAATATATAAGCTTTATGAACCTTGGGTTAGGTGAACGGTCTTTTGGGCTGAGTGATTGTGTGTGTTGATCATGTGTTTGAATTGTATTGGCGTGTTCTATGGAGCTAGGAGCTAGCAGAGGAGCTAGGAGCTAGCATAACACGTACCGTACCGTAAGTGCGCGTCACGTACGTAACTTTTTAAAAATATATAAGCTTTATGAACCTTGGGTTAGGTGAACGGTCTTTTGGGCTGAGTGATTGTGTGTGTTGATCGGGTGTTTGAATTGTATTGGCGTGTTCTATGGAGCTAGGAGCTAGCAGAGGAGCTAGGAGCTAGCATAACAAACACGCAGGTGTTATTATGCAGGATTAATTTGTGGCATATTAAATATAAGCCTGGTTGTGTTGTGGCTAATAGAGTATATATATGTCTTGTGTTTATTTACTGTTGTAGTCATTCCCAGCTGAATATCAGGTACCGTGAGTATGCAGCCTTGGCTGCTAAACATTCGATAACTTGACCGTATGTGCGCGTCACGTACGTAACTTTTTAAAAATATATAAGCTTTATGAACCTTGGGTTAGGTAAACGGTCTTTTGGGCTGAGTGATTGTGTGTGTTGATCAGGTGTTTGAATTGTATTGGCGTGTTCTATGGAGCTAGGAGCTAGCAGAGGAGCTAGGAGCTAGCATAACAAACACGCAGGTGTTTTTATGCAGGATTAATTTGTGGCATATTAAATATAAGCCTGGTTGTGTTGTGGCTAATAGAGTATATATATGTCTTGTGTTTATTTACTGTTGTAGTCATTCCCAGCTGAATATCAGGTCACCCCCGGCTCTCACAGCATCTTCCCTATCTGAATAGCTTCAACTCCCCACTAGTCCTTCACTTGCACTTTACTCATCCACAAATCTTTCATCCTCGCTCAAATTAATGGGGAAATTGTCGCTTTCTCGGTCCGAATCTCTCTCACTTCATGCGGCCATCATTGTAAACAATAGGGAACTTTGCGTATATGTTCAACTGACTACGTCACGCTACTTCCGGTAGGTGCAAGCCTTTTTTTTATCAGATACCAAAAGTTGCAATCTTTATCGTCGTTGTTCTATACTAAATCCTTTCAGCAAAAATATGGCAATATCGCGAAATGATCAAGTATGACACATAGAATAGATCTGCTATCCCCGTTTAAATAAAAAAAATTCATTTCAGTAGGCCTTTAAACAACTGTAAATTTGGTAATAAAAACATCAACTAAGATGAATGTTACAATCAAACAGTATTGTACTGCATTGGTTCACATGTGAACGGTACACATCCCTAAACATATTAATCCAATCCACTTTATTTATATAGCACATTTACACAACAAGAATGTTTCCAAAGTGCTGCACAGCCATGTTAAAAACAATATTAAAAACAATATTATGCTACACCAATGACTGAATAAAAACAAAAAATAAATGAATAGAAAACCAATATAAAAAACAATATAAAAAATAAATATGATTATGATATTACACATTCTGGTACCCACAATCGTAATACGGACAAACAACTTGAAAACACGCACACACAGCTCTGATTACACACACACACACACACACACACACACACACACATTCATTGCGATACAGAGACACACATTAGTACACAGACACGTGAATTGGATTACAGACGCACAGATTGAGATAAGTATTTGCAAATAATTTTGCTACAATAATACTTCCATTGAAGTGTAGTTATCAATTTAAAATGGCAATACTAACCGCAAGGCTCGAATTTAACCACGGCAACCGCAGCAAGGGCTGCGACTTCCCTTGTGACTTGCCGTAATGCCCTAAAAAATTGACAAAGCATTGATGGCAAGAACATGCCGACACCGCCCTTGACTTTTTACTTGTTAATGGACTAGGGATGTAATGATAAACGGTATAAAGATAAACCGCGGTAAAATTCCAGAAGGTTAATAATACTGTTTACATTTTTAATTACAGAAAAGATGTAATTTATTAATGCATTTTAGGTACCTGCTTACTTCCTGAATACTGAAGCGCCGTAGTATCTGCGCATGCGCACTAGAGCCGCTCAGCTGGGGAAATATGGCTGCGACTTCATGGAATTTGTTTCCTCCGAGCTAGGGGAGCCAATCGCTTCGTTTCAAAAAATATTTGATGTTGCAGTTTCATTTTGAACGTGCAGCGAGCGTCTTTCCGTCATCTGCTGGGACTGAGAATTACCACGAAGCAGGCTGTGTCGGGAACGTTGCCACAACTTGTTTATAAAGTCTGTAGTTTGTTCACTGGGATGGTCACTCGTCCTTTAATTCAACTGCTAACTTTGTTAATGTTCTAATAACATCAATACTAGCTCAAATCTTTTGTCATTTCATCGAATTGAACGCTGGCTGAGTTGTCGGTGAGGCACAAAGATTGCGTGTTAAATGTGAGAGGTATCACTCTTTATTTTTGTAGCCAAACTGTTGCACTGAAGTACATGGTTGTTGTTGAAGAACAAAGCTTGTTTGTTTAACTTTATCGTCATTAGCCAAACTGCTTCATGATTTATATTGATATCAAAAAGTAAAAGCCATGTTTTTTTTTACATTGTGTTTTTTTTCATTCCACAAAGTAATTACTTTAATAACCATTAATGTGACATAGCATTTTGTTAATGTTTTATGGTATATAATTAATTCCTATACGACTGATTTCTGCTCAAACTCTCAATGGATCTGTCCATATACAGCATGGACATGTACACACGTAAGTACACGTATGCACCGTATTTTCCGGACTATAAGGCGCATCGGATTATAAGGCGCACCTTCAATGAATGGCCTATTTTAAAACGTTGTTCATATATAAGGCGCACCGCATTATAAGGCGCATAGAATAGACGCTACAGTAGAGAATGGGGTTATGTTATGCATCCCGTAGTTGCGAGACCTGTTGTGGCTAAATATTGGTCAATACGGTACATAACTTAAAAAATACCTCTCTCTATGAAAATTTAAAAATAGAGATAAAACAGTGTTTCCCACACATTCATTTATTTGTGGCGGCCCGCCACGAAAGAATTACGTCCGCCACAAATAAAATAAAAAATTAAAAATATATTAAAAATGTTTTAAAAATAAATAAAATTAAAAAATATATATATATTTTTTTGTCCTCTCCAGCTTCTCAGGGAAATCATATAGTTGATGTAGATGCCCATATCGGCTGTTCAGATTTACTTTACAAACGAGAAGTGTAGGATACTTCTCTTGTTGCCTTATTTGTATTTGACTTTATTAAATATATTTATAATAGAAACACAACATGTGTATACCTGTATAACAAAGGGTGCAAAGTCTGCAGGGAGTAGGAAACACATGGTTAAGTGTAGGGAGTAAAACTGATGGCAGTCTAAAGTTCAAGATTTTTGGAGCTCTTTGTTCAGTGGATCAGATGTTTGATGAAGCTCTGTGTCTATCTACCACCACTACTGTTTTCTGTTTATTTGTTACTGACTGTGGCAGGACACCTCTGCCTCTGTTTCACTTTATGTTGCTGGTAAATAATATGGTTGTAGTAGTAGGCTAAAGTTAAATTATTTAGTATGCACTAATTAAAGAGGCAGAGCTTTATGAGACATTTTAGCTTTATTATTTTATAAGATATATTTTTTGTAAAAACCACAATTAATAAATATATTTCAGTGAATAACTTATTGTTCAAATCTGTATATAAATATGTACATAAAGTGTTGTAATTATATTGTAAAACGGATGGATGGATGTCTGTTTAAAACAAAACTGTTATTATTAATTAGTAAGTATACATTTTTTGAGCCTTTTTAGAGAAAATCACATCATTGTAGTAAATTATGCAAATTACTCGATGATGTCATGGTGACCACGCCCTTAGCCACGCGCCCACCGCCACAGGTATCTTGGCAGTTTATGGGAAACACTGTAAAGGCATCATGTAATAAAAAAATATGACACTGATCCTATTAATGAACAAAAACAAATATTTGTCTTTAAATATATAGATCTAGAATCTAGAGCATTTTTATTAGATATTACAAATAACATGATGGCATCGCATTCACACCATAACACTGTTTTACCAAACATAATGAATAACAATGATTAATAATCGTGATTTCAAAATTGATTAAAAGAAAATCTTAATTATTATTTTGCTCATAACCGTGCAGTCCTATGTGTAAGACTTGACCTCATACATTAACACTAATCTATATTGACAAAAAGTGCAGTTACGTCTTATGTCAAAAGAGTATATATATACACATATACCACGGTGCCCTTCCAACTTGCCTTGGTGCCCTAAAATATGTGCCCTCCTTTAAGGCAACACTTACCTTGACCTTAAAAAGTAAAAATTTGAGGCCTGTAAACGTTGTTAGTTTTAACGCACTTATCTTTATTACCGTTCATCGTTACATCCCTAGTAGGTGCTTGATTTTGCTTCATGTTTTGCCAAGGAATTCACTGTTGATATCAGTGCTTTATGGTAACGTGTCCATTTGTCATCCAGTTCCTTTATTGCTAGTTCAGCTATAAACAAATATAAAAAGAGAGTCTCTTTTTTACCAAAAGGCCATTGTCACATGCAGATTTATTTTCCAACCATAATAGTTTAAGTAAACAGAGGGTCACCCACAGCAACATATATTAACCCAGTGGTTCTCAAACTTTTTTTGTCATCCCCCACTTTGGACAACGGGGAGTTTTCAAGCCCCACCTGCCCCCATCGCCCCAACAGAACGCTAATGCCAAGCTTAACATTTTCAAATTTATCGAACATCAAGTAACATCAAGTTTTATACATTCAAACTCAATAACATAAAATAAAATCAAGTTCAATAATAAATAAAATAACTGTGCAGCTGTGGTATAACTTGCATCAAGTTCAATATCAAATAAAATAACTTGCATCAATTCAATAATAAACAAAACAAAAGTGTTATAACTTGCATCAAGTTCAATAATAAATCAAAAAAGTGTTATAACTTGCATCAAGTTCAATAATAAATCAAAAAAAGTGTTATAACTTGCATCAAGTTCAATAATAAATCAAATAAAAGTGTTATAACTTGCATCAAGTTCAATAATAAATCAAATAACTTGCATCAAGTTCAATAATAAATGAAAATAAAAGTGCCACTTTGCAATCTTTGCCAAAAAAAGGAGGACAGGGCAAGTGAACATGAGTTTTACAGTACTCCAGCATTAGTGGCTGCAATGAGCCTGTTTTGCACTGCACAGCTTTTCAAATCGGGGTTGCAGGCTTGACACTGCCACTGTTAAAACCTCATTGAATTCGGGGCTGAGCTGCCTTGACGCGAGTGTTTCCCGGTGAATGACACGTTGTGTCCAATGCGCATTTGGCGCAACCCTCTTTATTAGAGCCTGCAGCCCGTTTCTTGACTTTGCCATGCGCGCCATCAGAGCAAAAGCCCACACAGTTTTCCCATTTAAGGTCGTGTTCTTTGAGGAAACTGTCCATTATCTTGAACAGCTCATCAGCAGTGGCTCTATTTTTTATGTATTTGCAAAACAGCAAATCCTCGCACGGTGACTCGCCATTCACAAAGCTTCCGCTTAGCCCCGCCCCCATTAGTTACTGTTGCTATGTCAGTAAACTTTCGCTCCTACCTAGAAATGTAAAGCCTACAGGAAAAATAAGTAATTTACATGTATCTATATAGCGGATTTCACAGACAGAATCACAAAGTGATTTACAGTGTGTATAGAAAATGAAAGCATAGTAAAAAAAAAAATCAAAGAATATAATAATAAAAAAATTTAAAAAATCAAAGTGAAATTTCCTCCCGTTCCTCGCGCCCCACCTGTCATGTCTCTATTCCCCACCAGTGGGGCGCGCCCCACACTTTGAGAAACGCTGTATTAACCACATCCTGGGGATGTGTTTTAGTTGTGAAAATATGATCAATATGTAAACACAGCCCAGGGACAACCGACGGTCCCAAAACGCCATTTGCTTTATACCAGTTTGTATTGTAGATCCATACAGTACTACAATATTTGCAACAACAAATGTTTTTTTTTTCTGTTTTAAGCAGAGCCACATTGAAATATCTCAATATTCATTAGTTGCATTACATACTACCTAAGAAATGAACATTTATTTCCTGTTTTCATTTCTTTCACAACTTGTTTAGGAAGCAAACTAACTGGTTTTAAACGACTTCCGCCCTCCGAAATGTATTATTATGGCTCCATTCATTGCTTCAAGGTCAAAACACACTTACCTTTTTAACAGAATTAATATTACAGTCCGCGGCGCCAGTATGATTCAAATTGAACACTTAAGCATTAAAATACTGGCATTCACGCTATTCTAAGTACTAGGACAGTTAAATTTACAAGTACAACAAATATTTGCCATTTCTCAAAGTAGAAACTCAACTGCCTTGACGCTCAAACAAGTAGCCAGGCCCAGTCTAATCAGAGTGGATACAAATAAACAGCCGACCGTGGTGCACCTGCTCGCACTCATTCAGGCCATGCCACTGCACTCGCATGCTCAAGCTGCGCAATCAAAGCAGCAACCGCAGAAAGACACATTTAACCGTCAAACACGCTAACCTTTTAAATGGGGAAAAATGTTTCACAACCCCGCAGCAAAAATCACACAGTGAAACAAGGCAAATACCATTTATCATGGCGAGCCCAAAGCTGTGGAAGTAGTTCCAAGTGAAATATCATCCCCGACGTACAGCGTCACAACTTTAGAGAACGCATGTGTGCCTGCTGCTCGTATTTAGTCTGCGCACTAAACTTAAGAGCCTTGACTTTCACTCAGCTCCCTCTCCCTCTAAATGTCAGGACCAACACAATCCTTTTGAGCTCGTTGCAGTTCCTTGTGTCACAGCAGCTTTCCTGCCATGCACTCATAAAGCAACACACACACACAAACAGCAAATGGAAAAAAAAGTTCTGATGCGGGTCCACTAAAACTGTGTTTCCCCTTAGAGCTTTGAGGGCATGGAGTGGGGACATTTGTGACATCAACTCGCTCCTTTGCAGTTATACTGTATATGATCAGATGCTGGTCAGATGAGACCAAAATAGAACTCTTTGGCATAAATTGGACTCTATGGGGTTTGGTTGCAGAGGAATGCTCAATGTGGTAATACAACATTTCAAAAAATATTTAAAATAATCTACAAAGTCAAAACAAACCGAATGATCACTAAAATTAAGACTTGTCATTTAACCCTTTGGGTAGTTTTGACGTAATTATCCGCCTGTAAAATCAGTCCAGCTGATAACATTGGAGCCAATTGTAGAAAATTATAATTTTAATATTTAATTTATATGGTGACCCCGCCATATTGTTTTTTTGTCTGATTGTGATCAAAAATGTTATCATTCAATGATTTTGAATTACCATTATCAGCATTGAAATGGCCGATATTGCCCCTATAACTACTTGGTTGTAGATCGCCTAAAACTAATGCTTATAAGGGCGTATAACATTTTTAACAGAAGTGTTGATATAACCATGTTACAAAATAAACTTACCAGATATTAACAGTAACTTAACAGGTAGAGTAGTAAGGTTTGGAAATTACTGGATGTTGCCGCATACATCAACAGCAAAATTAAGAGCCTTGGTAACCCATTTTCAAATGGTTCTATTACCACTTGTATGCCAATTAATAGATTGTGATGTATAAAGGAGGCTGCAATATATATTGCAATGTATATTTTAAGCTGTATCGCCCATCCCTATGTCTAACGTGTAGTAAGCTTGTTCTAACCTAGAATGCAAATATATACCGTATTTTCCGGATTATAAGCCGCTACTTTTTTCCAACACTTTGAACACTGCCCTGCGGCTTCTAAAACGCTGCGGCTAATTTATGGATTTTTCTTTGCTGATAGCCATTTTGTTTTGTATTCAACAAATAGTTTTCATATTACACCGACAGACACTGAATAGGTGTGTTATTGTGTATGCTATGGCGCCATTTTTTCGGATGCGATTGCTTACTACAGGTGGTGGGAGATGAAAATGTACTTCCCGTTTCATGCCTTGAACCGGAAGTAAGACCATTCACAGCAATTCTGCTAGCAATGATTTTCATTTATCACTCCAAGCAACATTTGTAAGTTTTACAATAGAACTAAAACAATTCATACTTACTAAACTGTCCCGAGTGTAATGGCTGTGCATATTTGTACATGCTATCGTAATGTAATCAAGCTCGCATTTTTAGTGTTAGCGAATATGCTAACACGTTTACAAGTGTATGTGTTAGTATTAATAACTTATAATCACATTCTATTTGTATAGTTTCAGTTAAGTAAATTAACCAAAACGTCAGTGTAGAGTTATTAAGTCTGTTTAGCTGATTGGAGAGCAAACTTCCGCAGCTAGTGGGTCCATCATGAAGACTTCTATTTTGTTTGATAAGCCATTTTACTGCCTTGTGACAGGCGCCGTTTGCAAACAATTAAGGTATGTAAACAAACATTTATACAATATTTCGTACCTGTATGTATCTGCAGCTTATTCTGCAGTTCTGTGCGGTAAATATATGTAAAAATATTTTTTTCTTCTTAAATTTGGTGGGTATGGCTTAAATACTAGTGCGCTCCATAGCCCGGAAAATACAGTAATTGAAAAAGCATGTACAAATTCATAAAATAAGATAAATGTAGTCAAATATTTATTGTAATATTTACCAAAAGCCAGACAAGGTTAAGTTACAATTTAACAAAAACAAATAATTTGTCCCATTAAGATTAAAAAGCTATTGTCCACCTTAAAAAAAGATGAATAAATCATCCTTCCCCCCTCTTCCTTTGCAAACAAACTACCATTCATGCTTTGACTGAATACGAGCTTGTTTCCACAAAGAGGATGGTGGTGTCATGTTTACTTAAGCTTTGAAACTCACTGACTCACTGCGCCAAAGGTGCTTACAAATAATAATGTGACGACACAATAACTAAATCAGGCTGACCATTTTTATCATAAATCTGGGTTTACTTGACCTATTTGCGCAATTTCATATGCTCGTTAGCAGTTTGAAGTTTGCATTTTCGACATAAATGTTGAAATGTAGCATCTGTGCGGCTGCGTCATCATTATGCTGAGCCAGCATCTTCTGTGTCTGCAAGGTCAAAGACTCCTCGGAGTTAATGAATGTGATCACTCGACCGTGAACGACACAAGAGTGCAGAAGTGTAAACGCAACACCACGTAGAAGCAGCAATGACATGTCCATGTGTAAGATGAATAAAGCTTTTTGTTTACTGAAAGGACAATGTGCATACCTGCTGTATAGAAAATGTATGCTCAAATGATTTATATTGAGCTCTGGCTAGGGATGGGTAACGTACTTGGTATTTTAATCAAGTTCTGATTAAGGAAAAATCTGATTGGTTTTTGATGCCAATGTTGCCGATAACTATATCGCGATATACGTATTTATATTGGTCGATATCAATAATTATTTATACTTTTTATGACCTTTTTAGCCTGCCAATAAATACAGTACAACAATGTCCAACTTCCCGAGGGTGCTATTTATCAGTGGAGAGTGTGTCTGAGAGCCAGGTATAATGAGCACGGCGAAGGTGATAAAATAATTCAAATAAATGTAAAGTTAATTGCAGATTTGAGACACTAGATAGCAATAGTGTATGAGCTATTACCATATTTTTCGGACTATAAGTGGCATTTTTTCCATAGTTTGGCCGAGGGTGCGACTTATACTCAGGAGCGACTTATGTGTGAAATTATTAACACATTACCGTAAAATATCAAATAATATTATTTAGCTCATTCACGTAAGAGACTAGACGTATAAGATTTCATGGGATTTACCGATTAGGAGTGACAGATTGTTTGGTAAACGTATAGCATGTTCTATATGTTATAGTTATTTGAATGACTCTTACCATAATATGTGACCTGTGCTGGCAAAATGAGCCACAATGAGGAAATTTTAAAAACTGAGTTATTGTTATTTACACATTCTCCATCTGAAGACCTTCAAAATGATATATGGTTTGTTGGAATCAGACAGAAAATGACCGAGTTACATCCGATTGAAGTCGACCAAGTTTGAGGGTCCGTTTTGAGAAAAACCAGCTTAAAGTTTACTGTTCCAGAACAGAATGTTCCAAAACAAAACTCCATAGCAAACATACCTTAAAAGTCCTTGTAGCAACACCAAAATTGCTACAATTAAAGTCAAATCCCATGTCTAAAGGAAAAATATATATTCAACTCTATTGAAAACGGTTATGTACAAAAATTTCAACACTGTTATGTCACAGTTTTTTTGTTCACCGGTCAGTTTGTCAGCTGGTCAGCTGTCCGTAATATTCCTGACCAGCAGCACTAAGAAGATTCGCCGACTGCAGTGAATTTAGCGCACTTGCAACCGCCTGTGTACCCTCTCCACCTTCTAAATCCATTACGGAATGTAAAACAGTCTAACTTATCCACAAAAATAATAATTAAATGTTCGAAAATCACCTTTTTTCATCAAATATTCCGCTCGAATTACTGTGTTGTTTTTCATCAGGGCGCTGCCATGATACCACAATGCACCGCGCGGGGTGATTCAACCAATGAGGGTATGCCTCACAGCGACCGGTGTTCCGGTTAGCAACAAGCCGGATTTGTTTACGTCGGAACAGGTTTAAAAACTCGAATTATGTTGGTTCAGAATGGCGTCATCGGGAATTCCATGCTTATTTTTAGAAAGTAGGTAAACTTGGCGTCACAATGATAGCAAATATGGCTAGGGGGATTCCCCCTTATTGCCGCGAGTGAGCGTTGAAAACACTGGATTTTCTCAAGGAATTTTAACACAAAGGACTAATTTCTGAAGACATACCTCGTACAAAACCTTCAAATAAAGGTGATTTAAGATGTTTTCTTGCTATTTCGATGATTGGGATTGCTAGATTGTGGCTCTATGGACTAATTTTCGTGAAAATCTCAATTTCAACCAAGATAAAAAAAATTCACTTATTTGCCTGTAGGTCAAAATTAGCCTGTGCGTATTCCGACTCATTTTGCCAGCACGGGTCACAAATGTTACGTTAACATACCAGGCACGTTCTCAGTTGGTTATTTATGCCTCATATAACGTACACTTATTCAGCCTGTTGTTCACTATTCTTTATTTATTTTATATTGCCTTTCAAATGTCTATTCTTGGTGTTAGGTTTTATCAAATAAATGTCCCTAAAAAATGCGACTTATACTCCAGTGCAACTTATATGTTTTTTCCTTCTTTATTATGCATTTTCGGCCGGTGCGACTTATACTCCGGAGCGACTTATAGTCCGAAAAATACGGTAAACACTACACAACTTATTAAACTGACACATTGGAAGTGTCAGGATGTTGCCACACTGTCTGCATTAAAACCAACAAAACTAAAAAAAAGTTTCTTATTGAGTTGATATATCAAGATATCACAATTTCTCTTCTCACTCCATGAAGTGAATCCACAGCAAGACAGCGCAACCCCACCCGTGTTGTGAAAGTCGCGTATGTGTGTATGTGCAGTGTGTTGGGTAAGTGACGTCAGTAAGCGAGCTGTAGCATGCAGCTGTAGTGGTGGTGACTGTGTCCGGTTTTGTCCTGCAGAAATAAGAATAAAGTGATTAAATTGTCACGAATCGGCGGCCTCATCAGTCCGACACGAAAGCGGAGCTTTGTAGACCCATTGTCAGCTAAAGTAAAACATTGGCCCTGGATGGAAGGTCTCCCATGCGCTCCTCGACTACTGTCTGGAACTGGGAGCCGAACAGCAGGGAAGGTGTATTTGATACTGTTACGTGATTGGCTGTTAGCGTGTCCCTCACATTGCTCGGTGACACTTCCTGTTTCCGGTGTCTCCAAAGCGCGAGTGATCTCATGAAACGAATCTTGCTTCATAATTTCTGGTTTCTTCTGGCCAAAAAAAATGCTATATTTATATTGAATATTTTATATTCCATCTATCCATTTTCTACCGCTTGTCTCTTTTGGGGTCACGGAGGGTGCTGGAGCCTATCTCAGCTGCATTCGGGCGGAAGGCGGGGTACACCCTGGACAAGTCGCCACCTCATCGCAGGGCCAACACAGATAGACAGACAACATTCACACTCACAATCACACACTAGGGCCAATTTAGTGTTGCCAATCAACCCATCCCCAGGTGCATGTTTTTGGAGGTGGGAGGAAGCCGGAGTACCCGGAGGGAACCCACGCAGTCACGGGGAGAACATGCAAACTCCACACAAAAAGATCCCGAGCCCGGGATTGAACTCAGGACTACTCAGGACCTTCATGCACTATATTGTGCATTTTATATTGATATTGTATAAGTGTCTATTGCAATATATTTTGATATTGTATTATTGGCCCAGCCCTACTTGGTAATGTTGCAATTTTCCATACCAACAAAGCAAGTATGCTTGAAAGAAGGCGCTTCAAAGTAAGGCTCCACTTTTTACGCTAGCGCGATGCAATGCATGAGTCTTTTTTATAGGGGTTTTAATCACCTCCAAATTTAGTAATCAAAACTAAAACTAAGAGGCGCATAACAATCAACCATTTGGTGTAATAAGTACAATACAGTAAAACACTTTGTAGGGTTAAGCAAAAGAAAAGAATGGCACATTCAACTTGATGCCAAGAAACTATTTCCTGGTACAGCAACACACCCTGAACAAACTGAAATAAATAGAAACTTGCCAATGATACTCAGTAATGTAAGAAAACAAGATATAGTGGAACCTCAATCTACAAACTTAATTGGCTCTTGAACATGGTTCGCAGACCGAAACGTTCGTATAGTGAAACAGTTTCCCATAAGAAACAATGTAAACATGAATAAATGGTCCTAGCCATGACAAAAGTCCCTATTTTATATTAACAAATGCACACTTTGAAGACAGTATAATATATACCGTATTTTTCGGACTATAAGTCGCAGTTTTTTTCATAGTTTGGCCGGGGGTGCGACTTTTACTCAGGAGCGACTTATGTGTGAAATTATTAACACATTACCGTAAAATATCAAATAATATTATTTAGCTCATTCACATAAGAGACTAGACGTATAAGATTTCATGGGATTTAGCGATTAGGAGTGACAGATTGTTTGGTAAACGTATAGCATGTTCTATATGTTATAGTTATTTGAATGACTCTTACCATAATATGTTACGTTAACATACCAGGCACGTTCTCAGTTGGTTATTTATGCGTCATATAACGTACACTTATTCAGCCTGTTGTTCACTATTCTTTATTTATTTTAAATTGCCTTTCAAATGTCTATTCTTGGTGTTGGGTTTTATCGGGGTCATACTTATTAACAAGAAAACCAAAGTAGTCCCACACGCCAGATGTGAATGATGGTGGAGGACGATTTCAGATATATTTGAGGCACTAGATATGTTGCAACGAGCTATAAAAGCTATAGAAGCTACATCCGAACTGTAGCAGCTTGTTTTGGTCTGAATGAATGTGAGAGGTGCAGCTTAGTGGATCTACTGAGCTTTCAGCACAGAGTGCATAGTCAGTTGATAAAACCGAACCAAGAACATTGTATCGAACGGTTAATACAAATACATGTATTGTTGCAGCCCTAATACCACATGTACACACACTAAAGTACTGAAAATTAGTAACAATGAGTAAAATATAGTCTGAAAATGACATAATCACTGAGATAACGGACCCTGCTCGCAGTTCTGTTAGGTACTCATCTGGACTGTGGAACGGCACACATGTTTGTATGTCAGAAACTCACATTTGGGCCTTATGTTTTATTGTTTTGTTTTTAATGTTTTGTATTGCGTTTTTATGTGTGTACTGGATAGAATAGAATAGAATGGACTTTATTGTCATTATATTTGCATATAACGAGATTAAGGACTCCAATTTAAGGTGCGGTAGTGGAAACAAATATGGAATAAAAATAAATCACACAAGAAGTAATAAAGATAAAAAATAAGAATTGAAATAAACAGACTACTATCCAATAAAAACAAGCAATCTTAAGGTCTGCAATAAAGATAGATGATGATGATGATGATGAATATAGAAATTTGCAAAGTATCGGTTCAAATGTCAAAGGTTCCTATTCCTAACTCTAGCTTCTTAAAATGAGATATTAATCCAAAATAATTAACCTGACCTTCTGGTTGGGCAGGGGTGGACCCTTAAATTGGCTCATTAACCAAAAGTGTTTTAATATCATATTATCTCAAAGCTACTTTCACCAAGAATATGAATTATTGTGGTACTATTAATACTTTATTTAGTTATGACTAAGCAGGACAGACTACAATATAACTGAATTATAGGGATGTCCGATAATGGCTTTTTTGCCAGATATCCGATATTCCGATATTGTCCAACTCTTAATTACCGATACCGATATCAACCGATACCGATATCAACCGATACCGATATATACAGTCGTGGAATTAACACATTATTATGCCTAATTTGGACAACCAGGTATGGTGAAGATAAGGTCCTTTTTTAAAAAATTAATAAAATAAGAAATAAATTAAAAACATTTTCTTGAATAAAAAAGAAAGTAAACAATATAAAAACAGTTACATAGAAACTAGTAATTAATGAAAATTAGTCAAATTAACTGTTAAAGGTCAGTACTATTAGTGGACCAGCAGCACGCACAATCATGTGTGCTTACGGACTGTATCCCTTGCAGACTGTATTGATATATATTGATATATAATGTAGGAACCAGAATATTAATAACAGAAAGAAACAACCCTTTTGTGTGAATGAGTGTGAATGAGTGTAAATGGGGGAGGGAGGTTTTTTGGGTTGGTGCACTAATTGTAAGTGTATCTTGTGTTTTTTATGTTGATTTAATAAAATTTTTTAAATAAAAACAGATACTGATAATTTCCGATATTACATTTTAAAGCATTTTTTGGCCGATAATATCGGACATCTCTACTGAATTATGACTAGAAAACAAAAAGTGCTTCCTAAGCCTAAACACCAATATTTGTGCGCGCACACACACACTAGGTAAAAGAAACAAAATGGATTTTACTTGTATCGCGCTTTTCTACCTTCAAGGTACTCAAAGCGCCCATGGTGAATTTTAATGCACCGTGAATTATAATTAAAGTATGGTTGTTGTTTTTCTACGGAGCCCTTAAAGGGACATGGGAAATTTTTTTTTTTTAGACATGTATCTCGTGCACACGAGAAAGTATCTCGTGGCCACGAGAAACTTTTTATTAAAAAATAAATACAATTAAAATAAAATTAATATTTTTTTATTTATTTATTTTTTAATAATAAGTTTCTCGTGCGCACGAGAAAGCATTGGATGTGTGAGCATGGTTTGAGGTGTGTGTTAAAATGGCAGTTTAGGAGTTAATATGGCTGTATTTCCAACTAGGTTGTGGCAAAATGTGAATGCTTGATTAGTAGGTGTGAGACAAACACTTTATCTTCCTGGTTATTGTAACGCTACGTGTTTGACATTATTTAAGACTTTATCATGCCCGGGAAAGGACAGTATTCCTCTTCTGTGGCTGTGGGGGGTGGGCGTGGCTTGCGGACCTGCTGCGAAGCGGGGTGTGCCAGTTAGTCCGATGTTGATGTGATAAAACTTCTTTCTTGTTTGGAAGATACACACACAATTGTAACCGTTATTTCTTCCTGCACATAATAAATATGTCCAACGTGTTTGGATGTATTCATTTATGTAAAATTGTCATTAAATGTAATATTGCCTGACAAAAAGTGATTCGACGTAATATTTTGATATTTACACATCGCATATTTACACACGCGCATCTGACTAGAATACCCTTATGTGCATTACATATATCAACATCAAGTACCTACTGTACTGTTTACTTGTTGAAATACCCTTTTTAGAGCAAATATCTACCCAAATGGCCACTTTGTTGCTGCCAAAATTGTATTTCTAGTAATATTTTGACACATCTTATCTATATGCAATATTACATTTAATGACAATTAAAAGTTTTTATTAAAAAAAAAATAGATAAATAAATAAAAAAAAATTTTTTTTTTTAAATTTTTATAAGAAGTTTCTCGTGCGCACGAGATACATGTCTAAAAAAAAAAAATTCCCATGTCCCTTTAGGGGCTCCGTATTTTTCTAATAATTTGTCCTCTATACCTTTTTTGACCTCTGCAAGGACTCCATCCACTCCTGCAGCAGCGGCAGCTTTCTTGGCCTCTCTGGACTCCTGGTTAGCTCTGTCCTTCTGCTTCTTCTTGTTGGTACTGGAGGAGGACAGCTCTGACCTGTGGTCGCCGCCTCCCCTCTGCTGATGCTGAGCCCCGCCGCGGCGGTTCGCCGTCCCAGAGCCACCACCGCCGGAGGACATCTTCAGACACTTGGCGCTTAGAGGCCGCCCGTCGCTGGAATCGCTACCGCTGCCGCTGCTGGAGTCTGGATCTGAGCTGTGCCGCTTCCTGCCTGGCCCAGCTATCTTGGCGATGACACTGGTCTGAAGTCGCCCAGAACAGAATCGGGAATGGTGATGGGGGAGAGGGAACCTAGGACAGATGGTAGAGGGACATATAGTAATGCAATAATCGTTGAATGTGCATCATCTCTGCTATGGGACCAAAATATCAATGTCGCTCACAATATACTGTATGTATCCCAGTCTGATACCGCAGTATCAGGTATAGATACTGTTGCAGCATAACTTAAATAAAAAATACCGCAATATTTGGACACACCTTCTCATTCAATGCGTTTTCTTTATTTTCATGACTATTTATATTGTAGATTGTCACTGAAGGCATCAAAACTAAGAATGAACACATGTGGAGTTATGTACTTAACAAAAAAAGGTGAAATAACTGAAAACATGTTTTACATTCTAGTTTCTTCAAAATAGCCACCCTTTGCTCTGATTACTTTTTTGCACACTCTTGGCATTCTATCGATGAGCTTCAAGAGGTAGTCACCTGAAGTGGTTTTCACTTCACAGGTGTGCTTGAAGCTCATCGAGAACTTGATAAGACTTAGAAAAACTTTATTGATCCACAAGGGACAATGTTCAAATTGTTCATTCTTTTTTTTCTTTGATGCGCCTGAAAGGGTGGCGGCACATCACAGTAGCTCCTTTGATAGTAAATGAACCTACGTTTGCACTGCACTTGTGCTGATTCATGTCGATGGTGTTTAACTTTAAGGGGATGTGTTGTCATGAATAGTTTGATGGCGGGGATGAATAAATACTTTGAATGTCTTTCTCTGTTGCTCAATCGGCGCCCGCGCATACATTCGGCTTCTGACGAGTAAAGAAGCATGGAAAGAGAACGCAAAAATGCTACGAAAGAAAAAAATAAAAGCCATTGCAGCTATATTTTGTGCACCTACTGCTAATAATCAGACTAGCGATAGTATTTCAACTAGGGATGTAACGGTAAACGGTATAATGATAAAACGCGGTAAAAGTCCAGACGGTTAGTAATACGGTTTAAATTTTTTATGATTGAAAAACTCATTTATCATTACATTGTAGGCAACACTGCTTACTTCCTGGAAACAAAGTCGCCGCATGCGCACTAGCGCCGTTTTACTCGACAAAACATGGCGGAAAGCAACCACACGGACCTTGATCCAGGAGATTTTCCCTCAGAATAAACGGAGCCGAAAGCTCCGTTTCACTTTATTTCTCGGCATGTGTTTAAGAGGACACTGCTGTTAGATGGCGAGTGCGACAGGTTTGGACAATATTGCAGACAGACGCATTTGTCCCACACTGTAAGTATACAGCGGAGGAGAAAAATATTTGCTTTTGCTTTCATTTTCTCAACCGTTTCCTCTCACCGGCTGTGACCGAGAATTAATGACGCGAGTAAACATGCAGCAGGCGATGTGTAAGGAACGTTGCCACAACTTGTTTATAATGTCTTGTCGTTTGTATACTGGGATGGTCACCTTTCCTTTATTTAACTGCTAATTTTGTCAGTGTTCCAATAACATCAATACTTGCTCAAATGTTTCGCAATCTCATCAAATTGAACCCAGACTGAAGTACAAAGATTGTGTATTAGATATGTGAGCTATCACTACTGTTTATTTGAACCACATGGCGTTGTTGGAGAAGAACAAAGCATGTTTATTTGACGTTATCTTCATTGGGAAAACTGCCTTATGTTTTATATTGAAATCAAAAAGTAAACACCATGTTTGTTTTTTGTTTTGCGTGGGTTCCCTCCGGGTACTCCGGCTTCCTCCCACTTCCAAAGACATGCACCTGGGGATAGGTTGATTGGCAACACTAAATTGGCCCTAGTGTGTGAATGTGAGTGTGAATGTTGTCTGTCTATCTGTGTTGGCCCTGTGATGAGGTGGCGACTTGTCCAGGGTGTACCCCGCCTTCCGCCCGATTGTAGCTGAGATAGGCTCCAGCGCCCCCCGCGACTCCGAAAGGAATAAGCGGTAGAAAATGGATGGATGGATTAGTTGTGGGGGTTTTTTCATTTCACAAAGTTATCACTTTAAAAAACAATGTGACATTGCATTTTGTTAATATTTTACAGTTCATATTTCTGCTCAAACTCTTAATGGATCTGTCCCGATACAGCATGATTTTTTTTTTAAATTTAAAAATAGAGAAAGGCATGAGAAAAATCTGACACGCTGATACTTTTAATGAACAAAAACACAAATATTTGTCTTGAAATGTATGAATAACCTTTATCGATAGCCTTTTTATTACACCTTAGAAATTACATGACGGTGTGGCGTTCTTACCTAACAATGAATAATCGTGATAAATAATAGGGATTATTATTTTGGCCATAATCGTGCAGCACTAAGTGTAAGACTACATCTTATACAAACACTATTTTTACCTCTATAGACAAAGAGTGCAGTTACGTCTTATGGACATCAGATGCCATCATGCACAATTCTTACATTTGTTTTATTTATCTCTTATATCCATAAGGTGCAATCTTGCACAATTTTCACTTTTATTTTTATTCATATTTTCTTCTCTGCCATATTATTTTGTTTATAATGCTTGTGTTGTTTTCATGCACACATTCAATTTAAACTTGAGGTACATGAAACAGTGTTTTATCTACAATAATTATTTTTCTACAAAGGAAATCATTTTGAGTGTGTTGTTTTTTTTAAATAAAACTTGGTTAAAATATTTTAATACAAGTACTTTTATAAAATGTTGAGCACATTTAAAAATACCGCGATAGTAATGATAACGGTCATAGTTTTGGTTAGCATCCTCTCGGCATGCGTGTAAAGCAGGCCTGGGAAGTTATTTTGACTCGGGGGTCCAAATTTTTGTGTCTGGGGCCAGTATATCTATTTTTAGGAACACTAATACAAAACCTCACAATAAAGTCTGATTGAATGCTAAAAACGTTATGACAGACCGCCTGAAAAAACGGAAAGGAATTATACATTGGTTTTACTTAATGAGACACCCAGAATGTACATGAAAATAAAGAATGTGGGATTTACAATTAACTATGAAGGATAAAACACTGAATATTGACAACAAATGAACGTCACACCCCCTCTCCATCCACATATTTTACAATCAAGCGAAACGCAACAAAAATGCAACAAACAACAAAATATGAACGCGAAGGGTAAAAAAAACCCCACCTACAATCTGATACATCACTAAGCTTTCGAACTTTGTTGTAAAAATCTCCTTCCGCATCTGTCTCTGACACCCCCATTTCAGGCTGGCCGCTCTGGAAACACTCTGTGGAAACGCTCCCCACCCACACTGCTTGGTGCCTCGTCTTAGCTGCTGTGACGTAGATTACCATAGAAACTAATTAGATTACCATAGTAGCTAGTATATAATGCACAAGCGCAGATTCCAACCATTGAAATACTTTGTATAGTTACATACATCACTGCACATCATAATGGCAGCTACAGTTTACTGTAAAAAAAAATATTTGGGAATGTCCGGCGGGCCAGATTGAAAAGCTTAACGGGCATAATTTGCCGAGGTCTGGGGTAAAGGTTGCAAACTGCCTTTTTTTTTTGTGGGGTCCACTGAATTTGTGGGTCCGTGGGACTCACTATGTTGACAATCTATCAACATCACTGGTCATTCCGCTATGTGTATAAGTAGCATTAAAACCAGTAATGTAATTGCATGTGATGAGATAAATGGTCCCTAGTGTGTGAATGTGAGTGTGAATGTTGTCTGTCTATCTGTGTTGGCCCTGTGATGAGATGGCGACTTGTCCAGGGTGTACCCCGCCTTCCGCCCAATTGTCTCTGAGATAGGCTCCAGCATCCCCGCGACCCGGAAAGGGACAAGCGGTAGAAAATGGATGGATGGATGGATGGAGACCCCAGTGACAGAAATCATGTGTAGCTCAGTACATGGCATGACTATGAACCACCTACTCAGTGGCTTAGTGGTTAGAGTGTCCGCCCTGAGATCGGTAGGTTGTGAGTTCAAACCCCAGCCGAGTCATACCAAAGACTATAAAAATGGGACCCATTACCTCCCTGCTTGGCATTTACCGTATTTTTCGGAGTATAAGTCGCTCCGGAGTATAAGTCGTACCGGCCGAAAATGCATAATAAAGAAGGAAAAAAACATATATAAGTCGTACTGGAGTATAAGTCGCATTTTTGGGGGAAATTTATTTGATAAAAGCCAACACCAAGAATAGACATTTGAAAGGCAATTTAAAATAAATAAAGAATAGTGAACAACAGGCTGAATAAGTGTACGTTATATGACGCATAAATAACCAACTGAGAACGTGCCTGGTATGTTAACGTAACATATTATGGTAAGAGTCATTCAAATAACTATAACATATAGAACATGCTATACGTTTACCAAACAATCTGTCACTCCTGATCGCTAAATCTCATGAAATCTTCTTTCTCGTTGTCGGTCTTTGTATGCGCCGCTAGCGTCCTTTCTTTCTGCTGCTAGATCGCCATTTTCTGCTGCATATTTCACTACGTCCGGCTTGTAATCTGAAGTATATGATTTCCTTTTCGGTGCCATTTTTGTTCAGCCCTTCTCAGTTTTTTTTTAAATGATCCATTTTAATAGCTACGACAGTAGCATATAGCAGTTAGCATCCCATGACCCACAATGCACTTCTGCCATGAGCCTCCCCGCCAAATTCTTATTGGTTGACGTGTGTGTGACGATTGCTGACATTTGCTTCGTCTCTTCCGTGATTTAGATAAATAATATTATTTGATATTTTACGGTAATGTGTGAATAATTTCACACATAAATCGCTCCGGAGTATATGTCGCACCCCCGGCCAAACTATGAAAGAAACTGCAATTTATAATCCGAAAAATACGGTAGTATTACTTGACTATAAAAATCTGTGGGACATCCATCCATCCATTTTCTACCGCTTGTCCCTTTCGAAGATGTTGAATTTAGTGTTAGGCCTTATGATAGCACTGTGTCCATGTGTGTGAGTGCAAATGTTATTGTGCACGTTGAGTGTTAGTCGCAAAATTGTGCTATCTTGGAAATGTCCTATTGCTCCTATTTTTTTTTTCTGTGCTACTATTTTTAAGCTAACCCTGCATCAATGGCGTGACAACAACAACAAAAAAAAGGACCCTAACAACCAACGTTCCCTCTAAGGTGCGCGCCTGTGCAATTGCGCACTGCTCAAGCGTCCTCTGCGCACGGCAAATTTATGCCACGCACAAAATCTAATAAAAAAATAAGCGTATAAAAATTTTCGACACACGGACAGAGAAAACAGTTTTCGTCATAATTGTTCAAATATTGTAACGTCTGTCGAGACGCTTTGAGGACATGAATTCCATCCATCACTTTACTGGGCAAAACTCTTTATTGTCGGCCATAAACACATCACCAAAACATTGGTAAAAAAAATGGTATCTAGCAAAAGTGGTCATTTTCTGCAGTACAAACCAGACCAAAAGCAACTTTGTTATATCAACAGCAGCCGCTCGCTCTTTCTCACTTGCGCCAACACATGCACATATGGCACTTAGCCAGTGATGCGTTTACAGCCACACAAAAAGTCGGACAACTCCAACACCACACATAAAGTGTCATTCCAGGTCGTTACACTATGATTTACCAATCAAATGTGTGCTTATTCTAGTGGCATTTATTAGGAATCTTCATTTATATAATATTAATCATGAAATGCTGTTAGTATATTAAATAAACACTAAAAAAAATATATTTTTTACAAGCGGAAGGTTGAAGGTATGTACACATGATCCCCTGCTTACATCTCATTGTGCAACATGTGAATGTTTTAATGGGAACTAAATGCAATGTCTGAAAGGGGTACAAATTATTTCCAAAGCATGACCTCCACCCAGACAAACAATACGAGTACACAGTTCATGAAAAAAAATTTTTTTTGTTTTTGTCATTGTAAGTGGGCCTAAACACTTATATTAGAAATGGAAATGACGGCTGTCATTTGATTATAATAATAAGAGAATGTTGTCTGTCTATCTGTGTTGGCCCTGCGATGAGATGGCGACTTGTCCAGGGTGTTCCCCGCCTTCCGCCCGAATGCAGCTGAGATAGGATCCAGCACCCCTCGCGACCCCGAAAGGGACAAGCGGTAGAAAATGGCTGGATGGCTGGATGGAGATTGAACTTGTTATTTAGTCAGGTTTGGGACAGGTGTGCTGCTGGTGTAGCCACAGTGTGCACGTCTGATGTTGCTCACATGGGCTCCACTGAATGCTCAGGGAGATTGTGTTTGCTCACACACATGAAAAATTGGAGGGAACATTGCTAACAACATAATTGTTGGATATTACTGTGCCTAAATGCCTGGGCGGTGTTCATTTGCCATACCCAAAAATACAAAGAAATGTTATGTAACTGTTGCCATTATGTGAGCAGCAATTCATTTCAAGGGACGCAACCAGCGACCGGATCCGACACATTAACAATCGTTAGTAGTTGTGTCACATGTAAATGTAAATAATAATGCATATAGGCTGAATTCAACAACATAACAACTAGTCGCAACCTTTAACGTCATTAGCTCGGGCTGAGCTAAAGCTAGCCAACCATTTTGAACTAGCACAAACCCGGTATAGCTGCGGATAAAAGGCTATTATTGTGTCATATTGGAAAATAAAATAGTGTACTCACTGAAAGAGAAGTATATGAGCAGTGTAATATGTTCTGTGTACACAACAGCCGGTGACTTGTTGTGCGTCCTCCAGCCGGCTGTTAAAGGCTTGTTAGCCGCACCAGGCCGCACTGGAAACCCCGCAGTCAACGGTGCTTCTGGAATATTCTATATCTTTTATCCTGGACCCATGTCGGAAAAGGCGGTTCTTTATCAGGTATTCTTTTTTTTTTTGGACCGCAAAAGACAGCAGTTTTAGCTTAGCGGCGCCATTAAGTGGGCCTTTGCAGGATAGAAGTATCACTTTGTTTAGGACAACAAGCAGCTACCCGGGGACGGGCCAGAAGAAGACCAGCCACATCCGGGACGGAGGGAGCACGTGACATGCATCACTTCCGCTTGGTTTATTTCAAAATAATACGCTTGCAATCCAATCCATTCCAATCCACTTTACTTATATAGCACAGGGGTCACCAACCTTTTTGAAAGCAAGAGCTACTTCTTGGGTACTGATTAATGCGAAGGGCTACCATTTTGATACACACTTAAATAAATTGCCAGAAATAGCCAATTTACTCAATTTACCTTTAACTCTATGTTATTATTAATAATTAATGATATTTACACTTAATTGAACGGTTTAAAAGAGGAGAAAACACGAAAAAAATGACAATTAAATTTTGAAACATAGTTTATCTTCAATTTCGAATCTTTAAAATTCTAAATTCAACCGAAAAAAAGAAGACAAAAACTTTAAAAAATAATTTATGGAACATCATTAGTAATTTTTCCTGATTAACATTAATTTTAGAATTTTGATGACATGTTTTAAATAGGTTAAAATCCAATCTGCACTTTGTTAGAATATATAACAAATTGGACCAAGCTATATTTCTAACAAAGACAAATCATTATTTCTTCTAGATTTTCCAGAACAAAAATTTTAAAATAAATTCAAAAGACTTTGAAATAAGATTTAAATTTGATTCTACAGATTTTCTAGATTTGCCAGAATAATTTTTTTGAATTTTAATCATAAGTTTGAGGAAATATTTCACAAATATTCTTCGTCGAAAAAACAGAAGATACAATGAAGAATTAAATTACAATTTACAAATACAAATACATTTACTTGAACATTGATTTAAATTGTCAGGAAAGAAGAGGAAGGAATTTAAAAGGTAAAAAGGTGTATGTGTTTAAAATCCTAAAATCATTTTTAAGGTTGTATTTTTTCTCTAAATTTGTCTTTCTGAAAGTTATAAGAAGCTAAGTAAAAAAAATAATGAATTTATTTAAACAAGTGAAGACCAAGTCTTTAAAATATTTTCTTGGATTTTCAAATTCTATTTGAGTTTTGTCTCTCTTAGAATTAAAAATGTCGGGCAAATCATGACCAGATTGCTAGTAAATAAATACAATTTAAAAAATAGAGGCAGCTCACTGGTAAGTGCTGCTATTTGAGCTATTTTTAGAACAGGCCAGCGGGCTACTCATCTGGTCCTTACGGGCTACCTGGTGCCCGCGGGCACCGCGTTGGTGACCCCTGATATAGCACATTTAAACAACGAAAATGTTTCCAAAGTGCTGCACAAGAATATTAAAAACAATATTCAAATATCCTTAGCTCCACCAATGACTGAATAAAAACAAAAAATAAATCAATATAAAAACAATATAAAAACAATATACAAATAAATATGATTAAAAACGATTTTAAAGGGTAAAACCAATTAAAACAGTAAATAGAAATAAAAACAATAAAAAAATAAAAAATAAAAAGGCTTTGGTTGCGTTTATTTATTTATAGTAGGGATGTCCGATAATGGCTTTTTGCCGATATCCAATATTCCGATATTGTCCAACTCTTAATTACCGATACCGATATCAACCGATACCGATATATACAGTCGTGAATTAACACATTATTATGCCTAATTTGGACAACCAGGTATGGTGAAGATAAGGTCCTTTTAAAAAAAAAATGAAATAAAATAAAATAAGATAAATAAATTAAAAACATTTTCTTGAATAAAAAAGAAAGTACAACAATATAAAAACAGTTACATAGAAACTAGTAATTAATGAAAATGAGTAAAATTAACTGTTAAAGGTTAGTACTATTAGTGGAGCAGCAGCACGCACAATCATGTGTGCTTACGGACTGTATCCCTTGCAGACTGTATTGATATATATTGATATATAATGTAGGAAGCAGAATATTAATAACAGAAAGAAACAACCCTTTTGTGTGAATGAGTGTAAATGGGGGAGGGAGGTTTTTTGGGTTGGTGCACTAATTGTAAGTGTATCTTTTGTTTTTTATGTTGATTTAATTTAAAAAAAACAAAAAAAAACGATACGATACGATAATAAAAAAACCGATACCGATAATTTCCAATATTACATTTTAACGCATATATCGATAAAGGCTTTTTGCCGATATCCGATATTCCGATATTGTCCAACTCTTTAATTACCGATACCGATATCAACCGATATATGCAGTCGTGGAATTAACACATTATTATGCCTAATTTGGACAACCAGGTATGGTGAAGATAAGGTACTTTTTTTTAAAAATTAGTAAAATAAGATAAATAAATTAAAAACATTTTCTTGAATAAAAAAATAAAGTACAACAATATAAAAACAGTTACATAGAAACTAGTAATGAATGAAAATGAGTAAAATTAACTGTTAAAGGTTAGTACTATTAGTTAACCAGCAGCACGCACAATCATGTGTGCTTATGGACTGTATCCCTTGCAGACTGTATTGATATATATTGATATATAATGTAGGAAGCAGAATATTAATAACAGAAAGAAACAACCCTTTTGTGTGAATGAGTGTAAATGGGGGAGGGAGGTTTTTTGCGTTGGTGCACTAATTGCAAGTGTATCTTGTGTTTTTTATGTTGATTTAATTAAAAAAAAACACAAAAAAAACGATACGATAATAAAAAAAACGATACCGATAATTTCCGATGTTACATTTTAACGCATATATCGGCCGATAATATCGGCAGGCCGATATTATCGGACATCTCTACTCAAAACAAAAATAAACAAAAGGTAAGTGCCCCTAAGAAAAGGCAGTGAAACTTAGGGGAGGCTATGCAGAACGAAACTAAAACTGAACTAGCTACAAAGTAAAGAAAAACAGAATGCTGGACGACAGCAAAGACTTACTGTGGAGCAAAGACGGCGTCCACAACGTACATCCGAACATGACATGACAATCAACAATGTCCACGCAAAGAAGGATAAAAACAACTGAAATATTCTTGATTGCTAAAACAAAGTAGATGCGGGAAATATCGCTCAAACGAAGACACGAAACTGCTATAGAAAAATACCAGAAAGAGAAAAAAGCCACCAAAATAGGAGCGCAAGACAAGAACTAAAACACTACACACAGGAAAACAGCAAAAAACTCCAAATAAGTCAGGCCGTGATGTGACAGGTGGTGACAGTACACCTACTTTGAGACAAGAGCTACGACTTTTTACTGTCAACTGAGTTTCGTTTATGAACAACAATAACAATATCAATATCCGATAGCTCAGTTACAGCTCATTTTCATTACCTATTCTATGTTATATGTGTTTTATGTTGCACCAAGAAAAATTCCTAGTTTGTGAACGCGTTGTCAAACAATGGCAATAAAAACTATTCTGATTCTGATTCTGATTAGTGATTTCTGCTGGTGGTGTGCCTCTGGATTTTTTTAACGCAAAAAATGTGCCTCGGCTCAAAAAAGGTTGAAAAACACTGCTCTAGTGTGTCAATCAATCAATGTTTATTTATATAGCCCTAAATCACAAGTGTCTCAAAGGGCTGTGGGACAGGCAAAAGTTAAGTTGGAAAAAATGCAGTCGTTTATAAATGATGTACTATTTCTCTGCGACCCGGTAGCAAATGCGTCACGGACCGGTGGTTGGTGATTACTGATGTACAGTACAGGAACGCTGTATTAGGATCAATTAAGACTAAAGATAAAGCTACACACCTGAAATTGTCCGACCCCCTAGCCCGGGGGTCGGCAACCCGCGGCTCTTTAGCGCCGCCCTAGTGGCTCTCTGGAGATTTTTCAAAAATGTATGAAGAATGGAAAAAGATGAGGGGGGGAAAAAAAAATCAATTTTTTTGTTTTAGTATGGTTTCTGTAGGAGGACAAACATGACACAAACCTCCGTAATTGTTATAAATCACACTGTTTATATTAAATATGCTTCACTGATTCAAGTATTTGGCGAGCGCCGTTTTGTCCTACTTATTTTGGCGGTCCTTGAACTCACCGTATAGTCTGTTTACATGCATAACTTTCTCCGACTTTCTAGGACGTGTTTTATGCCACTTCTTTTTCTGTCTCATTTTGTCCACCACACTTTTAACGTGCGTGAATACACAAAGGTGAGTTTTGTTGATGTTATTGACTTGTGTGAAGTGTTAATCAGACATATTTGGTCACTGCATGACTGCAAGCTAATCGATGCTAACATGCTATTTAGGCTAGCTATATGTACATATTGCATCATTATGCCTAATTTGTAGCTATATTTGAGCTAATTTAGTTTCCTTTAAGTCCTCTTAATTAAATTTATATCTCATGACACATGTAATATGGCTTTTAATTTTTTGCGGCTCCAGACAGATTTGTTTTTGTTTTTTTGGTCCAATATGGCTCTTTCAACATTTTGGGTTGCCGACCCCTGCCCTATTATAACTTGTAAATAATTTCAATTAAGAATAATTTCAAGAGCAACACTGTGCATTGCTATTTATTTAGCAAAACTATCCATCCTTCCGCTTATCCGAGGTCGGTTGGCGGGGGCAGCAGCCTAAGCAGAGAAGCCCAGACTTCCCACTCCCCAGCCACTTCGTCCAGCTCCTCCCGGGGATCCCGAGGCGTTCCCAGCCCAGCCGGGAGACATAGTCTTCCCAACGTGTCCTGGGTCTTCCTCTAGGCCTCCTGCCGGTCGGATGTGCCCTAAACACCTCCCTAGGGAGGCGTTCGGGTGGCATCCTGAGCAGATTTATTTAGCAAAACAATGTAAAATATAATATTGAGGGATTTGTATTTGCTGTAGTATGGACCAAGAATGTTTTGAGCTTGCACATTACATCTAAGTTGTGGTTAATTCAGGGAAAGTTTCAACATAAAAAAGAAAATACTCAAACAAACAAATAAAATATACTGTCCAAAGCTTTATTCACAAAAATAAGGCACTGTAATACAATGATACCGTATTATTTAGCTTTCTTTGTCTTTGGTGTGTGAATATAAAAAAGGCCACATTGACAAGGAAAAATATGAACAATTCTAAGGATATAAAGTAGGGATGTCCGATAATGGCTTTTTTCCGATATCCGATATGCCGATATTGTCCAACTCTTTAATTACCGATACCGATATCAACCGATATATACAGTCGTGGAATTAACACATTATTATGCCTAATTTGGACAACCAGGTACAGTGAAGATAAGGTACTTTTTAAAAAAATGAATCAAATAAAATAAGATAAATAAATTAAAAACATTTTCTTGAATAAAAAAGAAAGTACAACAATATAAAAACAGTTACATAGAAACTAGTAATTAATGAAAATGAGTAAAATTAACTGTTAAAGGTTAGTACTATTAGTGGAGCAGCAGCACGCACAATCATGTGTGCTTACGGACTGTATCCCTTGCAGACTGTATTGATATATATTGATATATAATGTAGGAAGCAGAATATTAATAACAGAAAGAAACAACCCTTTTGTGTGAATGAGTGTAAATGGGGGGAGGGAGGTTTTTTGGGTTGGTGCACTAATTGTAAGTGTATCTTGTGTTTTTTATGTGGATTTCATAAAAAAAAAAAAAAAAAAAAACAACAAAAAAAAAAACGATACCGATAATAAAAAAAACGATACCGATACATACAGTCGTGGAATTAACACATTATTATGCCTAATTTGGACAACCAGGTATGGTGAAGATAAGGTACTTTTTAAAAAAATGAATCAAATAAAATAAGATAAATAAATTAAAAACATTTTCTTGAATAAAAAAGAAAGTACAACAATATAAAAACAGTTAGATAGAAACTAGTTATTAATGAAAATTTGTAAAATTAACTGTTAAAGGTTAGTATTATTAGTGGAGCAGCAGCACGCACAATCATGTGTGCTTACGGACTGTATCTCTTGCAGACTGTATTGATATATATTGATATATAATGTCGGAACCAGAATATTAATAACAGAAAGAAACAACCCTTTTGTGTGAATGAGTGTAAATGGGGGAGGGAGGTTTTTTGGGTTGGTGCACTAATTGTAAGTGTATCTTGTGTTTTTTATGTGGATTTCATAAAAAAAAACAAAAAAAAAAAACAACAAAAAAAAA
Organism: Entelurus aequoreus; assembly: GCF_033978785.1. Lineage (NCBI taxonomy): Eukaryota > Metazoa > Chordata > Actinopteri > Syngnathiformes > Syngnathidae > Entelurus > Entelurus aequoreus. The sequence continues at coordinate 80,026,259 of NC_084737.1, forward strand.
AACGATACCGATAATAAAAAAAACGATACCGATACATACAGTCGTGGAATTAACACATTATTATGCCTAATTTGGACAACCAGGTATGGTGAAGATAAGGTACTTTTTAAAAAAATGAATCAAATAAAATAAGATAAATAAATTAAAAACATTTTCTTGAATAAAAAAGAAAGTACAACAATATAAAAACAGTTAGATAGAAACTAGTTATTAATGAAAATTTGTAAAATTAACTGTTAAAGGTTAGTATTATTAGTGGAGCAGCAGCACGCACAATCATGTGTGCTTACGGACTGTATCTCTTGCAGACTGTATTGATATATATTGATATATAATGTCGGAACCAGAATATTAATAACAGAAAGAAACAACCCTTTTGTGTGAATGAGTGTAAATGGGGGAGGGAGGTTTTTTGGGTTGGTGCACTAATTGTAAGTGTATCTTGTGTTTTTTATGTGGATTTAATAAAAAAAAACAAAAAAAAACAACAAAAAAACCGATACTGATTAAAAAAAAACGATACCGATAATTTCCGATATTACATTTTAACGCATTTATCGGTCTGCCGATATTATCGGACATCTCTAATATAAAGCAATAATGTCAATAGAACAACTATGTATTTTGAAAATATTTATATATAAAATGTAAATCTTGTAAAATGACTACATTATTCTTGTAATTGTTGAACTTTATACTATTCTAGTAATATATTTTCCTTTCAATGCGGCACTCATAGTCATTCATATTGTAGACAACTCCAGCGAGGTGAAAAATATTGATTTATTTATTTCTAGCTTATTTCGCTTCTTTGGCATAGCTTTGTTAGCAAAACTCAACCTGGTCTCTTCGTTGTCTCTTAATAACTAACATAAATAACGGAATAATATTAATGTAACAATGGTTTCTTTGCATTATTTTTGAACATATATTTGGACATACATTGACATCCGTAAATTAAATTATACACACATTTTTGATAGTACAGTACACACATTTACAACCATACAATTCCACTGAACAGCAATACAACTTGCACACGTTCAGTTGTCCCCAGTACAGTATTTCCCACCAGTGACAGTACAAGGACAACTACTGGCACGTGTTATAGATCTGGATCTGTTTGTTGATGTCATTGAGGATGGCTTTCATCTTGTCTTCCAGGCCATCCAGCTGACGAGCTTTCCCTTCAAGCCTTCTCTGGTTATCCTCGTAGTTTTTCTCCAGTTCTGCGGGAACAAAACATTGGCCGCGCTTAGTAACCTGCACACTTTTTCATATTGTGTTTTCACACAGAAGCAAGGCAAGGCAATTGTATTTTTATAGCACGTTTACAACAGTTTTTAAAATTGGACCAACGTGCTTTACAGGTTAAAAAGCATAGAGCAAAAAAAAATTAAAAAAAATTAAATAAAATATTTTTTTTAAATGCCGCAAAATAGCCATGTTGTAGCCATAAAAGTTGCATTTATTCACATAGGGACTTTCACACGGACTTCAACAAAGATAATATTGCTGTAACCCTACAATTTATTTTTAAAATTTTTTATTCAACCTTTGGAAAAATTACCGTATTTTTCGGACTCTAAGCCGCTACTTTTTTTCCTATGCTTTGAACCCTGCGGCTTAGAAAACGGTGCAGCTAACGGCCATAATGTTTTGTATTCCAAAAATTGTTTTAAACTGAAAAGGTGTGTTATTCTTTGCGCTACGGGGCTATCTTTTGGACGAGTCCAGGATGAAAGATTCGTAGATGAGGAACGTGAAAGTGAAGGACTAGCGTGCAGTGCAGGACATATATTTTTTCGCTCTGACCGTAACTTAGGTACAAGGGTTCATTGGATTCCACACTTTCTCCTTTTTCTATTGTGGATCGCGGATTTGTATTTTAAACCACCTCGGATACTATATCCTCTTGAAAATGAGAGTCGAGAACGCGAAATGGACATTCACAGTGACTTTTATCTCCACGACAATACATCGGTTAAGCTCTTTAGCTACGGAGCTAACCTGATAGCATCGTGCTTCACTCACTGCAGGTGTCAAATGCACTTCCTGCTTTTGTGCCTCGAACCGGAAGTATATCCCGTTTTGTCTACTCTCCGTCTGTTGCGTTCCGCTCGAAAGGATTTCAATGTTTGTAAGTTTTACAATAAAACAAACAATTTATGCTTACTAAACAAGTCTTATGTGCGATGTTTGTTGGAGTTTTTTTAATGCATGTTTGCATGTGCTATCGTAATGTAATCAAGCTAGCGTCGTAAGCATTAGCGAATATGCTAACAAGTTTACGAGTGTCTGTGTTAGTATTATTGACTTATTATAGTATTCTTTTTGTGTTGTTTCATTTTCGTAAATCCACCAAATAGTCCCCGTGGAGTTGTTGAGTCTGTTTAGCTCAGGGGTCTGCAACCCGCGGCTCTTTGACCACTCTGATGCGGCTCAGCTGCATACTTGCCGACCCTCCCAGTTTTCCCAATATACTTAACGACCCCCCCCCCGATTTTCCCAGGAAATCTCCCAGGGCAATTATTATCCTATTTTCACTCTAATGACTTAATCAAGGGCGCGCCCTAATGGCACTGCATTAATTGTCCTCTATAGCATTAACAAACAGCGTGCCGGCCCGGCCACATGTTATATGTTGCTTTTACTTGCACACACAGGAGACAGCAAAGCATACTTGTTCAACAGCCACACAGCTTACACTGACGGTAGTCGTACAAAAACAACTTTAACACGGTTACGTTACAAATATGCGCCACACTGTGAACCCACACCAAAAAAGAATGACAAAAACATTTCTGGAGAACATCCGCACCGTAACACAACACTACAAATACCCAGAATCCCATGCAGCCCTAACTCTTCCGGTCTACATTATACACCCCCGCTACCACCAAACCCCCCACACATCAACCCCGCCCCCCCCTCTCCTGCGTCGGTTGAGCGGAAGAGTTAGGGCTGCATGGGATTCTGGGTATTTGTTGTGTTGTGTTTATGTTGTGTTACAGTGCAGATGTTCTCCAGAAATGTGTTTGTCATTCTTTTTTGGTGTGGGTTCAAAGTGTGGCGCTTATTTGTAACGTAACAGTGTTAAAGTTGTTTTTGTACGACTACCGTCAGTGTAAGCTGTGTGGCTGTTGAACAAGTATGCCTTGCTGGCACTTACGTGAGCAAGCAAAAGCTGCATTCTACATGTGGCCGAGCAGGTAAGCTGTTTGGGCAGTCTGTAGAGGGCGCTAAAAGCAGTGCCAGGCCAGCACGTCCTGAAATTTGGGAGTCTCCCGTAAAATTGAGACGGTTGGCAAGAAAGACGCTATCAAGCGGCATTCAATTGAAAGTCGTGGGCCGCACTAACATTAAATCTCCATATTGAGATGCGTGCCGGTGCGTGTGTCAGAGACCCCTGGTTAACATAGCGCGAAGCAATTTAAGCTTTGTATGCGGTGTTTTTCATTTTAAATTGTCAAAATTTTTTTGTGACTCCCATTGTTTTCTTTAATTTGTGAAACTTTCCAAAATGGCTCTTTGAGTGGTAAAGGTTGCCGACCCCTGGTTTAGCTAATGGGAGAGCGAGCGAGCCTCCCCAGCTAGTGGGTCCATGACGATGACTTCTGTTTTGTTTGATCAGCCGTTTTACTGCCGTTTCTCAGGCACTGTTTAGAAACAATTAAGGCATGTAAATAAACATTTTCAAACTCCTTTGTATCGGTATATATCTGCGGCTTATGGTCCGGTGCGGCTAATATATGTAAAAATATTTTTTTCTTCTAAGCTTTGGTGGGTGTGGCTTATAGCCCGGAAAGTACTGTAGCAGCAAAATAGCAGCAACTGAGCCATTACAGTAAATCCAGCATTTATCCACCTGTGTCTTTGACACAGAACCAGCGAAAACGGAATATTGCAGAAGCATCCTGCAATCCGACAGTTGGATATGGGATGAAACCCTTACACTCAGGCGGTACGGCCTCTGTTATGACTGTGACACCACCTCCCAAGGTGGAAAATTGCCGCATGTATTTCTGTACCTGCTAGTCTCTTGAGCTTGTTCTGGGCGTCCTGCAGTAGCTGCTTTGCTTCGTCCCGCAGCATCTCCGCCTTGGTTTTGGCTTCTTGTACAGCTTTGGCCTTGGTGTTGACCCGCTGCTTCACCTCATGGTACTTATCTGTCAGCTGCCCGTCGAGGATCTGAGCATCCAAAGAGGGTCTGAGTGGCAAAGTTACCACACTGCCATGGCCTGCAAACACGCAACAATCACCTGCTTGGCTTCGTTGGCCTTGTCTCTGGCCATGGTGGCTGTCTCTTCGGCCCGGGCTGCCGCCATGCTGTTGTTGGCGCGTTTGGTCTTCAGCACGCCGATCTCTCGGCCCAGCGTGCCCAGACGCTCCACGGCCTCGCTCAGTTCCCGCTCGCCGTTTGACGTCTCCGACTCAATCTGAGGAGATGAAAAATACAAATGATGGTGGTTCCTCTCTTTAAGAAGGGGAACCGGAGGGTGTGTTCTAACTATCGTGGGATCACACTCCTCAGCCTTCCCGGTAAGGTCTATTCAAGTGTGCTGGAGAGGAGGCTACGCCGGATAGTCCAACCTCGGATTCAGGAGGAACAGTGTGGTTTTCGTCCTGGTCGTGGAACTGTGGACCAGCTCTATACTCTTGGCAGGGTCCTTGAGGGTGCATGGGAGTTTGCCCAACCAGTCTACATGTGTTTTGTGGACTTGGAGAAGGCATTCGACCGTGTCCCTCGGGAAGTCCTGTGGGGAGTGCTCAGAGAGTATGGGGTATCGGACTGTCTGATTGTGGTGGTCCGCTCCCTGTATGATCAGTGTCAGAGCTTGGTCCGCATTGCCGGCAGTAAGTCGGACTTGTTTCCAGTGAGAGTTGCACTCCGCCAAGGCTGCCCTTTGTCACCCATTCTGTTCATAACTTTTATGGACAGAACTTCTAGGCGCAGTCAAGGCGTTGAGAGGATCTGGTTTGGTGGCTGCAGGATTAGGTCTCTGCTATTTGCAGATGATGTGGTCCTGATGGCTTCGTCTGGCCAGGATCTTCAGCTCTCACTGGATCAGTTCTCAGCCGAGTGTGAAGCGACTGGGATGGGAATCAGCACCTCCAAGTCCGAGTCCATGGTTCTCGCCCGGAAAAGTGGCATGCCATCTCCGGGTTGGGGAGGAGATCTTGCCCCAAGTGGAGGAGTTCAAGTACCTCGGAGTCTTGTTCACGAGTGAGGGAAGAGTGGATCGTGAGATCGACAGGCGGATCGGTGCGGCGTCTTCAGTAATGCGGACGCTGTATCGATCCGTTGTGGTGAAGAAGGAGCTGAGCCGGAAGGCAAAACTCTCAATTTACCGGTCGATCTACGTACCCATGACCCATGAGCTTTGGGTCATGACGGAAAGGACGAGATCACGGGTACAAGCGGCCGAAATGAGTTTCCTCCGCCGGGTGGCGGGCTCGCCCTTAGAGATAGGGTGAGAAGCTCTGTCATCCGGGAGGAGCTCAAAGTAAAGCCGCTGCTCCTCCACATCGAGAGGAGCCAGATCAGGTGGTTCGGGCATCTGGTCCGGATGCCACCCGAACGCCTCCCTAGGGAGGTGTTTAGGGCACGTCCGACCGGTAGGAGGCCACGGGGAAGACCCAGGACACGTTGGGAAGACTATGTCTCCCGGCTGGCCTGGGAACGCCTCGGGATCCCCCGGGAGGAGCTGGACCAAGTGGCTGGGGAGAGGGAAGTCTGGGCTTCCCTGCTTAGGCTGCTGCCCCCGCGACTCGACCTCGGATAAGCGGAAGAAGATGGATGATGGACGGATGGATAGTTAATATTTCTGATTGATTAAAAAACCTTAAGAAGGTTGTCACTAAAGTAAGCAAGGTAGGAGTAAATGGATGGATGGATTATTATAATAATAAGTGCTCATATATACAGTATGTATATGTGTGTGTGGAACATGCTTGTACGTATTGACCTGAGCCAGGCGGGTCTCGGTGTCATCAATATCAGCTCTGGCTCTGGCGATGGCCTTCTCTGCAGATGTCTGAGCAGTCTTGGCGTCCACCAAGGCCTGCTTCACCGTCTCTGTGGTGGTCTTCACGCCTTCAGCTTGATGCCTGAACAACACAAAGGTGGTTCCATTAAGAGAGGGTCATTCAACAACCAGTATGCTGTGGGCATCGTCTGCTAAAGGTTTGCGTGTATATAAAAACACGTGAAAACTTAAAGGCCTACTGAAAGCCACTACTAGCGACCACGCAGTCTGATAGTTTATATATCAATGATGAAATCTTAACATTGCAACACATGCCAATACGGCCGGGTTAACTTATAAAGTGACATTTTAAATTTCCCGCCACACTTCCGGTTGAAAAACTCCTTTGGATATGATTTATGCGCGTGACGTCACAAAAGCAACGGAAGTGGTTGGACCCAATCTGACCCGATAGAAAAGCCTCTTGTTTTCTTCGACAAAATTCCACAGTATTCTGGACATCTGTGTTGGTGAATCTTTTGCAATTTGTTTAATGAACAATGGAGGCTGCAAAGAAGAACGTTGTAGGTGGGATCGATCGGTGTATTAGCGGCTAAGTACAATACTTACAGCAACACAACAAGGACTACTTACTACGCCTAGCCGATGCTTGCCGCCAAACCCACGGATGAAGTCCTTCGTCGCGCCGTCGATCGCTGGAATGCAGGTGAGCACGGGTGTTGATGAGCAGATGAGGGCTGGCTGGCGTAGGTGGAGCGCTAATGTTTTATCATAGTTCTGTGAGGTCCGGTTGCTAAGTTGCTAAATTAGCCTTAGCGTCGTTAGCAACAGCATTTTTAAGCCTTACCAGGTTGAGAATTTTTAACCGTGTAGTTACATGTACATGGTTTAATAGTATTGTTGATCTTCTGTCTATCCTTCCAGTCAGGGGTTTATTTCTTTTGTTTCTATCTTCATTTGAGAACGATGCTATCACGTTAGCTCAGTAGCTAAGTGTGTCACCGATGTATTGTAGTGGAGATAAAAGTCACTTTAAATGTCCATTTCGCGTTCTCGACTCTCATTTTCAAGAGGATATAGAATCCGAAGTGGTTTAAAATACAAATCCGTGATCCACAATAGAAAAAGGAGAGTGTGGAATCCAATGAGCCAGCTTGTACCTAAGTTACGGTCAGAGCGAAAAAAGATACGTCCTGCACTGCCTCTCAAGTCCTTCACTGTAACGTTCCTCATCTACGAATCTTTCATCCTCGCTCAAATTAATGGGGTAATCGTCACTTTCTCGGTCCGAATCTCTCTCGCTCCATTGTAAACAACGGGGAATTGTGAGGAATACTAGCTCCTGTGACGTCACGCTACTTCCGCTACAGGCAAGGCTTTTTTTTTATTAGCGAGCAAAAGTTGCGAACTTTATCGTCGATTTTCTCTACTAAATCCTTTCAGCAAAAATATGGCAATATCGCGAAATGATCAAGTATGACACATAGAATGGATCTGCTATTCCCGTTTAAATAAAAAAAAATCATTTCAGTAGGCCTTTAACGGCGTTACAGTAACGCGTTACTTAGTAACTTAGTAACGCGTTAGTCCCAACACTGCTCATACTCCAGTGTGACTTATATATGTTTTTTTCCTTTTTTATTATGCATTTTCGGCCGGTGCGACTTATACTTCGGAGCGACTTATAGTCCGAAAAAGCACTTTGACACTATTTCCACATTCACACACACATTCACACACTGATGGCCGTGCAAGGCGCTAACCAAACAGTCAGCTGTGATACGCTCCAGCACACTGGCGGTGGAGTTAATATTAGTGTTTCCTCAGGGGTGACATTTGTTCTTATTACGTTTTGTTACCTTCTGCAACAGATTTCAAATATGATGTCTTACAAGAAGTTGGGAGTGACTGAGCAATAAGCCGATACCTTGCCCGCTTGGCATCCAGCAGCAGCTTTTCCGCCTTGCGCACGTCCTCCTGCGTCTGCGCCAGGATGGCGTCCACGTTGGAGAGGCTGCGGACGCGCTCCTTGATCTCGTCGGCGAGGTGTTTGATCTGGAGCGGGGAGGCGGGGATGGACAGCTCCAACACGCGGTTTGCCACGGCCTCAATGTGGTCGGGGTCCGCCCCTTCCTCTAAAACACAGACACGAGGCAAGGGATTAGAGATGTCCGATAATGCTGATATCCGATATTCCAATATTGTCCAACTCTTAATCACCGATTCCGATATCAACCGATACCGATATATACAGTCATGGAATTAACACATTATTATGCCTAATTTTGTTGTGATGCCCCGCTGGATGCATTAAACCAGGGGTGTCCAAAGTGCGGCCCGCAGGTCATTTTTTAACAGCCCCACGGCACATTCTAAAAATATGATTAAAAAATTTTTACAACATAAAAAGTGGTATAAAAGAGCAAACAGGTGAAATGTAACAAGAACATGTTGCAATGTTTACTCTAATAACACAAAGCTGCCATGCAGGCTGTTTCTTTCTTTAAAACATAATAATAGGGATGATACTCGAAACCGGTTTTCCTGGTTGTTCGATAAGAAAAGAACCGAGTCCTCGGACTCAAATCCCTAATGTTGTAACAAATAATATTTCTATTAAATAGGCTTTACTTTGCATTTTAATTAACGTGGGATTATTTTTTGTATTTAGAAACAATAGTACCAACTTTTTTTTTTTTTTTCTCCAACATTTGTGGCACTGGCGTGGCGCCCCCTGATGGACGGCGCCCTTAGCATTTGCCTATACGGCCTATGCCACGGGCCGGCCCTGTCGAGACCACTACAGTAAAGAAAAAGAGTCGGTTCTTTATTCGAATCCCTGGGAACGAATCCCGTCCCGACCAGAAATGCCCCGTGTGACATCACAAGAAATGACGTCATGTAGCTCAGTCATTAGGCGCAGGTAGGGAAAGCAGGAAAAAAATGGACGGGAAAAAGCGCTCCAAGGTGTAATAAAGTTCAAAACAAAAGGTATAATCCAATGAATAACTTTACTGAGAGATTTGAGCAGACTACAAACACGTGACCAACACTTTTACGACCAACCGCAAACATAGCAACCAGGCTAGCAACGCACCTCCTTTACGGCAGCTGTCGCAACGTTCTTAAAGCAACCACAGCACATACATATATATACAACACATCTCCCTTTTTTAACTTTTGTTTTTCTTTAAATGTAAACAAAACATAATCACACTGCATATGTGTTGTCTGTCTAATTATAAATAATGCAGACGAGGCGTGTTGGCTGAGTTCTTGACGTTTACTTTCACAGCGTGCTCGTAACCTAACCAGGTGACGACATGCAACAACACTTTTCGGGGCTACCGCGCATGCCCGTCACTCCCGTTGCATGCTGGGTAGTGTAGTTGTTATATTCCCTGGCAGCTCATAACATCTTTCCCCCTATAAAGAATGTTAACGCAATAAAGTGTATTTCTTTTTTTAGCTTTAACTTTTCATTTTTTAGCATTGTAACCACATTTGCAAACAACTTTTCTCTTCATAGAATTTTCTTTCAATAAAGAAATAAAGTGCAAAAATGTCAAAGCATCATAACAAACAGTTATGTCAAATAGCAGCAGAAGTGCACTTTTTGGAGAGCTGTATTATTTTCAGTTTTGTGCCCAAGGGACTGATTTTATTTAACACTATATTATTATTTATACACCTATAGTGATCACAGAGACAGGTTGTTTTTGTGTTACTGTATATATTTGTTTTTATGAAAAATCCCACTTAATATACTTTGGGTAACAACAGTCAATATTTATTTATTTTATATTATTTGTTTAGGGGTTTAACAGTCAATATTTATTTATTTATTAGATTAAATTGTTTTCTTATATAATAAAAGTGAACTTTTGTTAAACCAAATATTGTGTTTTTTTTCCCATATACAACAACCTATCTGGACTCCATAAGAGAATCGATAAGGAATCGGTTCCATAAGAGAATTCGATAATAGGCTCGAACTCGATAATTTCTTATCAAACATCATCCCTACATAATAATGAATCAAAATCAACATAATTATGAATTATTGACCTATTCAAGGCTCCAATTATGTCACATTAAATATTCCACTTTGAGATATTCTTTGGGGAAAATGTTGCATGTTTTGTGTTTGCCATATAAAAAACTGAGCTGTTTTTTTTTTTTTTTTTTTAAAGAAGGACCTGAAACAAACAAACAAAAAACACAAACAACAATAAAACTTATAATTGACGGATAGATCCGAAGATGATCTCGAGATTTTTATGTGAAAAGTTAACAGTAAAAAAATGTATAATATATTTTTTTTAACAATTTAATGAGTAGGACCCTTTTGGTTCCCCAATAATTTTAGTGGGATTTTGTTTTTTGTGTGTCATTGCTCAAAAAAAAAAAAAGAATTAAAATTAATGGTGTTATAAGTTATTGACCATTTTAAGGCTCCAATTATTATATCATCTCAAATATTCCACTTTAAAATATTGCATATTTTATTTTTTTCCAAAAAAAAAGGGTTTTCTTTGACAAAAAGGGCACACAACTTAAATGTTTAAATACGTTATATTGACAGATAGACCTAATGTTGATCTAGAGATTTAAACTTTGAATAATAATAATAATAATAATAATACTAAATAATGACACATTCTTTATATATTTTTTTTGACCAAAACCATTTGGGTTCACCGGGATCAAGCCTGAGTGGAGGCCTAAATGTATATATTTTATATATATTTATTGTATTGGTTTTTAAAATAAAAAAATATCAAAATGGCCCCCCACTTGCTTTGATTTTTCAGTGTGCGGCCCTCAGTGGAAAAAGTTTGGACACCCCTGCATTAAACAATGTAACAAGGTTTTCCTAAATAAATCAACTCAAGTTATGGGAAAAAATGCCAACATGGCACTGCCATATTTTTATTATTGAAGTCACAAAGTGCATTTTTTTTTTTAACATGCCTCAAAACAGCAGCTTGGAATTTGGGAGAGCATGAGGAGGTTGAGTTGGGCGGGGTTGAGGTGGGGGGGGGGGGGGGGTAGGGGGTAGCGAGGGGTGTATAGTGCAGCGTCTCGGAAGAGTTAGTGCTGCAAGGGGTTCTGGGTATTTGTTCTGTTGTGTTTATGTTGTGTTACGGTGCGGATGTTCTCCCCAAATGTGTTTGTCATTCTTGTTTGGTGTGGGTTCACAGTGTGGCGCATATTTGTAACAGTGTTAAAGTTGTTCATACGGCACCCTCAGTGTGACCTGTATGGCTGTTGATTAAGTATGCATGCATTCACTTGTGTGTGTAAAAGCCGTAGATATTATGTGACTGGGCCGGCACACAAAGGCAGTGCCTTTAAGGTTTATTGGCGCTCTGTACTTCTCCCTACGTCCATGTACACAGCGGCGTTTTAAAAAGTCATACATTTTACTTTTTGAAACCGATACCGATAATTTCTGATATTACATTTTAAAGCATTTATCGGCCGATAATATCGTCAGTCCGATATTATCGGCCATCTCTACAAGGGATTAAAAAGGCTTCCTGTTGTATTCTTAGGGCATTGAACTGTTGCAACTGGGCGGTTCAGATTGTCTCAGAAAACGTTTCGCCTCTCATCCTCTCATTCGGCTCACAGACTGAGAGGATGGTGCAGGATCGAGGAATGTTCCAATCAGGGTTTTATGCTGGGGATTCTGAGTGAGATCAGCCAGATACAGATCACATGTATAAACTGGACATTTTTCCATGTATTTATGGTGAGTGCTATTGACAGTTTAACAATGTCAACACAATATTCAAACTACTACCTTGTTCCCTTTTATTACATACATTTGTTTGAGCAAAACAAAGTGCCGTATTTTCCGGACCATAGGGCGCACCGGATTTTAAGGCGCACTGCCGATGAGCGGGACTAGTCAGGCCTATTTTCATACAAAAGGCGCACCGGATTATAGGGCGCATTAAAGGAGTCATATTATTATGATGTTTTTCTAAATGTAAAGGACTTCCTTGTGGTCTACATCAGTGGTCCCCAACCACCGCGGACCGATTGGTACCGGGCCGCACAAGAAATTAAAAAAAGATCCACTATGGACTGGACTCTCACTATTAAGTTAGATACACTATGGACTGGACTCTCACTATTATGTTAGATCCACTATGGACTGGACTCTCACTATTATGTTAGATCCACTATGGACTGGACTCTCACTATTATGTTAGATCCACTATGGACTGGACTCTCACACTATTATGTTAGATCCACTATGGACTGGACTCACACTATTATGTTAGATCCACTAAGGACTGGACTCTCACTATTATGTTAGATCCACTATGGACTGGACTCTCACTATTATGTTAGATCCACTATGGACTGGACTCTCACACTATTATGTTAGATCCACTATGGACTGGACTCTCACTATTATGTTAGATCCACTATGGACTGGACTCTCACTATTATGTTAGATCCACTATGGACTGGACTCTCACACTATTATGTTAGATCCACTATGGACTGGACTCTCACTATTATGTTAGATCCACTATGGACTGGACTCTCACTATTATGTTAGATCCACTATGGACTGGACTCTCACACTATTATGTTAGATCCACTATGGACTGGACTCTCACTATTATGTTAGATCCACTATCGACTGGACTCTCAATATTATGTTAGATCCACTATGGACTGGACTCTCACACTATTATGTTAGATCCACTATGGACTGGACTCTCACACTATTATGTTAGATCCACTAAGGACTGGACCCTCTCACTATTATGTTAGATCCACTATGGACTGGACTCTCACACTATTATGTTAGATCCACTATGGACTGGACTCTCACGATTATGTTAGATCCACTATGGACTGGACTCTCACTATTATGTTAGATCCACTATGGACTGGACTCTCACTATTATGTTAGATCCACTATGGACTGGACTCTCACACTATTATGTTAGATCCACTATGGACTAGACTCTCACTATTATGTTAGATCCACTATGGACTGGACTCTCACACTATTATGTTAGATCCACTATGGACTGGACTCTCACTATTATGTTAGATCCACTATGGACTGGACTCTCACTATTATGTTAGATCCACTATGGACTGGACTCTCACTATTATGTTAGATCCACTATGGACTGGACTCTCACTATTATGTTAGATCCACTATGGACTGGACTCTCACTATTATGTTAGATCCACTATGGACTGGACTCTCACTATTATGTTAGATCCACTATGGACTGGACTCTCACTATTATGTTAGATCCACTATGGACTGGACTCTCACTATTATGTTAGATCCACTATGGACTGGACTCTCACTATTATGTTAGATCCACTATGGACTGGACTCTCACTATTATGTTAGATCCACTATGGACTGGACTCTCACTATTATGTTAGATCCACTATGGACTGGACTCTCACTATTATGTTAGATCCACTATGGACTGGACTCTCACTATTATGTTAGATCCACTATGGACTGGACTCTCACTATTATGTTAGATCCACTATGGACTGGACTCTCACTATTATGTTAGATCCACTATGGACTGGACTCTCACGATTATGTTCCCGACCTTTTTGTGACATGTACCAAATAAAATTGCTTGGAGGTCGGTAAGCACAACCGGAATGATTCCGTACATGAGACGCACCGGGTTATAAGGAGCACTGTGGAGTAAACGGAACTCACGCATGAGGAAGTCCCTGATCTGCTTGATGAGGTCTCGCAGGTCCTTGTTGGAGCGCTCCACTTTGTTTTTGGTGGCTTTAGCTTTGTCCAGAGCGGCTTGAGCTTGACCTTTGGCCTCCTCTGCTTTTGTCTTGGCCTCCGCCACCTGGCACCGGACGACAACAACGTCAAACCACCCGCTAATGTCTCATCATCCCTGAGGCACACCCGGGCGTCCCCGTACCTTGGTGAAGAGCCCCTCCACTTCCCCCATGGCTTTGTTGAGCTGCTTCTCGGCATGTTTGGCTCTCTCCACCGCGTTATCGGCCGACGACACGGCACCGTTACAGTTCAGGCCTCCGCAGTGTCGGTTTCCCTCGTCGTCGCGGCAACCCGCGCCGCCGCAGGGGCTCTCCTCGCAGGGAGCGTCACCGGCAGCGCCGCACACCTTTTTCAGGGACACGTGTGTACTGTATTTCACAATGATGCGTGCACTAAAGAAAATAACTCATTGTGTATGGATTAGAATCCAATAAGTAAAGTAATTGTACAAACCCCGTTTCCATATGAGTTGGGAAATGGTGTTAGATGTAAATATAAACGGAATACAATGATTTGCAAATCCTTTTCAAGTCATATTCAGTTGAATGCACTACAAAGACAACATATTTCATGTTCAAACTCATAAACTTAAATTTTTTTGGCAAATAATAATTAACTTAGAATTTCATGGCTGCAACACGTGCCAAAGTAGTTGGGAAAGGGCATGTTCACCACTGTGTTACATGGCCTTTCCTTTTAACAACACTCAGTAAAGGTTTGGGAACTGAGGAGACACATTTTTGAAGCTTCTCAGGTGGAATTCTTTCCCATTCTTGCTTGATGTACAGCTTAAGTTGTTCAACAGTCCGGGGGTCTCCCTTCTGCTATTTTAGGTGCCACACATTTTCAATGGGAGACAGGTCTGGACTACAGGCAGGCCAGTCTAGTACCCGCACTCTTTTACTATGAAGCCACCTTGATGTAACACGTGGCTTGGCATTGTCTTGCTGAAATAAGCAGGGGCGTCCATGGTAACGTTGCTTGGATGGCAACATATGTTGCTCCAAAACCTGTATGTACCTTTCAGCATTAATGGCGCCTTCACAGATGTGTAAGTTACCCATGTCTTGGGCACTAATACACCCCCATACCATCACACATGCTGCCTTTTACACTTTGCGCCTATAACAACCCGGATGGTTCTTTTCCTCTTTGGTCCGGAGGACACCACGTCCACAGTTTCCAAAAACAATTTGAAATGTGGACTCGTCAGACCACAGAACACTTTTCCACTTTGCATCAGTCCATCTCAGATGAGCTCAGGCCCAGCGAAGCCGACGGCGTTTCTGGGTGTTGTTGATAAAACGGTTTTTGCCTTGCATAGGAGAGTTTTAACTGGCACTTACAGATGTAGCGACCAACTGTAGTTACTGACAGTGGGTTTCTGAAGTGTTCCTGAGCCCTTGTGGTGATATCCTTTACACACTGATGTCGGTTTTTGATGCAGTACAGCCTGAGGGATGGAAGGTCACGGGCTTAGCTGCTTACGTGCAGTGATTTCTCCAGATTCTCTGAACCCTTTGATGATATTACGGAGCGTAGATGGGGAAATCCCTAAATTCCTTGCAATAGCTGCTTGAGAATTGTTATTTTTAAACTGGTAACGCATTTATTCACAAAGTGGTGACCCTCGCCCCGTCCTTGTTTGTGAATGACTGAGCATTTCATGGAAGCTACTTTTATACCCAATCATGGCACCCACCTGTTCCCAATTAGCCTGTTCACCTGTGGGATGTTCCAAACAAGTGTTTGATGAGCATTCCTCAACTTTCTCAGTCTTTTTTGCCACTTGTGCCAGCTTCTTTGAAACATGTTGCAGGCA
Source organism: Entelurus aequoreus (assembly GCF_033978785.1). Classification (NCBI taxonomy): domain Eukaryota; kingdom Metazoa; phylum Chordata; class Actinopteri; order Syngnathiformes; family Syngnathidae; genus Entelurus; species Entelurus aequoreus. The sequence goes on from NC_084737.1 coordinate 80,041,881, forward strand.
TCACATTCCAAATGAGCTAACATTTGCAAAAAATAACAAAGTTCGAACGTTAAGTATCTTGTCCTTGCAGTCTATTCAATTGAATATAAGTTGAAAATAATTTGCAAATCATTGTATTCTGTTTTTATTTACCATTTACACGACGTGCCAACTTCACTGGTTTTGGGTTTGATATTTTTATGTTGAACTGTAGTCTATAATTAAGTAATTACAGTGCCACGTAGCAGAGGACTTTCTGAAGAGAACAAGCTCTGACCTTCTCGTTGATCTTCTGCATGTCCAGACTGTTGACTTTGGCCTTGAGCTCTCCCAGCGAACGCTTGTTGCCGCCATGTTTGCGGTTAAAGTCGTCCTTCTTGGCGGCAATGATGCGTTCCGTGCGACGGCGGGTGTCCGCCGACTGGCTGACCATGCTGGGCCTGGTCACCGTGGACTGGTTGGCACGCCGCTCCGCGTGCCGAGACGTGTTGTAGGAAGTGCGGATGCTGTCGTACGCGCCTGCAGGAAAAAGGGGGGGAGTAGATATTGCAATAATAGACACGTTCCAAAGACGTTAATAGACATTCAAGCTCTTTGTGGCTCTGTTTCGGTCTTTAATATTACTAACGTAACATGTTAGGTGCTCAAGGACTGACTGCAGTCCAGTGAGTTTTGTAATGCAGTCCTCCCTCGTCGTAAACACGGTTTTTTATGCCTTATCTCAGTGTTTTTCAACCACTGTGCCACGGCACACTGAAACACAGTCTGGTGTGCCCTGGGAAGATTATGTCATTTCATCTAATTGGGTTAAAAATAGGGATGTCCGATAATGGCTTTTTGCCGATATCCGATATTCCGATATTGTCCAACTCTTTAATTACCGATACCGATATCAACCGATACCGATATCAACCGATATATCCAGTCGTGGAATTAACACATTATTATGCCTAATTTGGACAACCAGGTATGGTGAAGATAAGGTACTTTTAAAAAAAATTAATAAAATAAAATAAGATAAATGAATGAAAAACATTTTCTTGAATAAAAAAGAAAGTAAAACAATATAAAAACAGTTACATAGAAACTAGTAATTGATGAAAATGAGTAGCATTAACTGTTAAAGGTTAGTACTATTAGTGGAGCAGCAGCACGCACAATCATGTGTGCTTACGGACTGTATCCCTTGCAGACTGTATTGATATATATTGATATATAATGTAGGAACCAGAATATTAATAACAGAAAGAAACAACCCTTTTGTGTGAATGAGGAGGGAGGTTTTTTGGGTTGGTGCATTAATTGTAAGTGTATCTTGTGTTTTTTATGTTGATTTTTAAAAAAAAACAACAAAAAAACGATACCGATAATAAAAAAAACAATACCGATAATTTCCGATATTACATTTTAACGCATTTATCAGCCGATAATATCGGCAGGCCGATATTATCGGACATCCCTATTTACAATCAATAATCCATACAATGGGGAATTAATTTACCCGGCCCGGAACCAATTATCAGAGTTAAACGAAGGTTACCGATAGTAGATGTCGCTATGAGTGTGCGCATAAGAGACACAAACTACAAAAATGCAGTTAGATATTAATAAATATTGCATTATTAATATTTTACAAGTTTTGTAAAGATTTGTATTTACTACATGTCTAAAAAAAATAAAAAAATAAAAAAAGATTTGTATTTACTATAAATAATTCTGTATGAACAATAAACAAAGGACTACATTGCCAACATCTACGGAGCCCCTAAAGGGACACGGGGGATTTTTGATTTTTTTATAATTAAAATTTTTTTTTTATTAGACCTATATCTCGTGCGCATGAGATACATGTCTAAAAAAAAAAAAAAAATGCATTATTTAATTTTTTTATAACTTTAAAAAATGTTTCTGGTGCGCACGACATACATGTCTAAAAAAAATAAATAAATAAAAATGCATAATTTTTTTATTTTTTATTATTTTATAAAATGTTTCTTGTGCGCACGAGAAAGTTTCTCGCGCGCACGATATACATGTCTAAAAAAAAAAAATGCATTATTTAATTTATTTTTATTTTTTATAGCTTTATAAAATGTTTCTTGTGCGCACGACATACATGTCTAAAAAAAATAAAATAATAAAAATGCATAATTTTTTTATTTTTTATAATTTTATAAAATGTTTCTTGTGCGCACGACATACATGTCTAAAAAAAAAAAAATAATAAAAATGCATAATTTTTTTATTTTTTATAATTTTATAAAATGTTTCTTGTGCGCACGAGATACATGTCTAAAAAAAATAAAAATGCATTATTTATTTTATTTTTTATTTTTTATAACTTTATAAAATGTTTCTTGTACCCATGAGATACATGTCTAAAAAATTTTTTAAAAATACAAAATTATTAAAAAAAACAATCCCCCCATGTCCCTTTAGGGGCTCCGTAAACATCAATTCAGTTCAATCCTATATGTTCAATAGTTATGTGTTTTTGTTCCAGATAATGTCCAAAGTTTTTATGGAACGGCAAAAAATTGTGCTTGTTCTATTTTTGGACAAAGAAAAAAATCTGAAGTTATCTTTATTATTAAATTATCATGCCGTGATTTTACCAGTCCCGGCCCACTTGGGAATAGATTTTCCCCCATGTGGCCCCTGACACCCATGGCTTAGAGCAGTGGTTCTCAACCTTTTTTCAGTGGTGTACCCCCTGTGAACATTTTTTTAATTCAAGTACCCCCTAATCAGAGCAAAGCATTTTTGGTTGAAAAAAAGAGATAAAGAAGTAAAATACAGCACTATGTCATCAGTTTCTGATTTATTAAATTGTATAACAGTGCAAAATATTGCTCATTTGTAGTGGTCTTTCTTGAACTATTTGGAAAAAAATATATAAAAATAACTAAAAACTTGTTGAAAAATAAACAAATGATTCAATTTCTACACATAGAAGTAATCATCAACTTAAAGTGCCCTCTTTGGGGATTGTAATTAGGGCTGCAACTAACGATTAATTTGATAATCGATTAATCTGTCGATTATTACTTCGATTAATCGATTAATAATCGGATAAAAGAGACAAACTACATTTCTATCCTATCCAGTATTTTATTGGGAAAAAAAACAGCATACTGGCACCATACTTATTTTGATTATTGTTTCTCAGCTGTTTGTAAATGTTGCACTTTATAAATAAATGTTTAGTAAAAAAATACAAAATAAAAATTTAAAAAAAACCTCTGCGCATAGCATAGATCCAACAAATCGATTACTACATTAATCGGCAACTAATTTAATAATCGATTTTAATTGATTTTAATCGATTTAATCGATTAGTTGTTGCAGCCCTAATTGTAATAGAGATCCATCTGGATTTATGAACTTAATTTTAAACATTTCTTCACAAAAAAAGAAATCTTTAACATCAATATTTATGGAAAATGTCCACAAAAAATCTAGCTGTCAACACTGAATATTGCATTGTTGCATTGTACTGAGTGGAATAGCCTACTTGATTTGATGTTCAGTTTATGAACTTACATTCATATTTTGTTGAAGTATTATTCAATAAATATATATTTAGAAAGGATTTTTGAATTGTTGCTATTTTTAGAATATTTAAAAAAAATCTCACGTACCACTTGGCATGCCTTCAAGTACCCCCAGGGGTACGCGTACCCCCATTTGAGAACCACTGACTTAGAGGATTGGGTTCAATCTTTTGGGCCCTGATTCCAAACCCTGTTAAGGAGGGGAAAAAAAGGACGGCTCACCTAGAAAATTAGAGTTTTTGAGGACATCCAGCTGGTGATGCAACTGCTCTGAAGTCAGGTTCAGTTCTCTGGCTTCTCGCTCTAAAGAACTCAGCTCCTTGCTGGCCTCGGAGTTGCTGTCCTGGACGACGGTCAGATCTCCTTCCAGGCGGTTCAGCGTGTCAGTGGTGTCGCCCACCTGAGATCTGTGGAGAAGATCCAGCGGTTTTAATCTGTATTTTATTCAATGCTAAATAATACAAATAAATGTACCTGAGCTCTTCAATAAGCTCCATCAGAGTGGTAATGGCAGCGGCAGTTGCATTACGCGAGTTAACGATGTCCCGAGCTTGGGCCAGTTTCTCCTCCAGATCCCTGAAAGCCTTCTCATAGGCCCCAGTCAGCCCGGTGGTCTGGATCTCATGGGCACGCTCGGCCAGGGCTCGTGTACGCACCGCCAAGTCCTGGTGGAGGACAAACAGCGAGTTCAGTGTCATACCTACACGTGTCCTCATACACCAACCCCAAAACCAGTGAAGTTGGCATGTTGTGTAAATGGTAAATAAAAACAGAATACAATGAATCCTTTTCAACTTATATTCAATTGAATAGACTGCAAAGACAAGATATTTAAAGGCCTACTGAAAGCCACTACTAGCGACCACGCAGTCTGATAGTTTATACATCAATGATGAAATCTTAACATTGCAACACATGCCAATACGGCCGGGTTAACTTATAAAGTGACATTTTAAATTTCCCACGAAATATCCGGCTGAAACGTCTCGGTATGATGACGTATGTGCGTGACGTCAATCGTTGAAATGGAAGTATTCGGACACCATTGAAGTCAATACGAAATAGCTCTGTTTTCATGTCATTATTCCACAGTATTCTGGACATCTGTGTTGGTGAATCTGTTGCAATTATGTTCATTGCATTATGGAGAAAGAAGCTGAGCAAGCAAAGAAGAAAGTTGTCGGTGCGAAGTGTCTATTTTGCGAGGGAAGTCAGCAGCAACACGTACACAGCCGGCGCATCTTTGTTTACATTCCCGAAAGATGCAGTCAAGATGGAAGAACTCGGACAACAGAGACTCTAACCAGGAGGACTTTGATTTGGATACACAGTTGCGATACCGTGAGTACACAGCTGCGCTTCCAAACATTTGATCGCTTGCTATAACTAGCTCGAGCTAGGAGCTAGGAGCTAGCATAACAAGCTAGCTCTTTGTGGCATATTAAATATAAGCCTGGTTGTGTTGTGGCTAATAGAGTATATATATGTCTTGTGTTTATTTACTGTTGTAGTCATTCCCAGCTGAATATCAGGTCCCACCCGCGCGCTTCCAAACATTTGATCGCTTGCCCGTACGTGCGTGTCACGTACGTAACTTTGGTTAAATATATAAGCTTTATGAACCTTGGGTTAGGTGAACGGTCCTTTGGGCTGAGTGAGTGTGTGTGTTGTGCAGGTGTTTGAATTGTATTGGCGGGTTTTATGGACGGGATCCCGTCCATATAACCCGCTCAAGCTATAACTAGCTCGAGCTAGTAGCTAGGAGCTAGCATAACAAACACGCAGGTGTTTGTTATGCGGGATTAATTTGTGGCATATTAAATATAAGCCTGGTTGTGTTGTGGCTAATAGAGTATATATATGTCTTGTGTTTATTTACTGTTGTAGTCATTCCCAGCTGAATATCAGGTCACCCCCGGCTCTCACAGCATCTTCCCTATCTGAATAGCTTCAACTCCCCACTAGTCCTTCACTTGCACTTTACTCATCCACAAATCTTTCATCCTCGCTCAAATTAATGGGGAAATTGTCGCTTTCTCTGTCCGAATCTCTCTCGCTTCTGGCGGCCATCATTGTAAACAATAGGAAATTTGCGTATATGTTCAACTGACTACGTCACGCTACTTCCGGTAGGGGCAAGCCTTTTTTTTATCAGATACCAAAAGTTGCGATCTTTATCATCGTTGTTCTATACTAAATCCTTTCAGCAAAAATATGGCAATATCGTGAAATAATAATAATAATAATAATACCTGGGATTTATATAGCGCTTTTCTAAATACCCAAAGTCGCTTTACACGTGTGTGGGGGGGGGGGGGGGGGGGGGGGGGGATTAAAACAACTTTATTAGGAAAAGAAACTAAGAAAAGAAAAAAAGAAAAAAAATAATAATAAAGAAACACCAAGGGCAGGGTCAGTTTGGAAAGGCTAATGTGAAGAGGTGAGTTTTTAGGGTGGTTTTGAAGGTAGGGAGGGAGGGGGCTTCTCTGATGTGCCTGGGGAGAGCGTTCCAGAGAGAGGGGGCAGCCACGGAGAAGGCCCTGTCGCCCCAGGTTCGGCGCCTGGTCTTGGGGACCTCCAGGAGGCCAGCATCACTAGACCTGAGGGAACGGGACGGAACGTGTGGCTGGAGGAGGTCAGAGAGGTAGGGTGGAGCCAGGTTATGGAGTGCCTTGTAGGTGGTGAGGAGTATTTTAAAGGGGATTCTGTATTTGACAGGCAGCCAGTGGAGGTCATGAAGGACAGTATCAAGTATGACACATAGAATAGATCTGCTATCCCCGTTTAAATAAAAAAAATTCATTTCAGTAGGCCTTTAACGTTCACACTGAGAAACTTTGTTATTTTTTGCAAATATTAGCTCATTTGGAATTTGATGCCTGCAACATGTTTTCAAAAAGCTGGCACGAGTTGCAAAAAAGACTGAGAAAGTTGAGGAATGCTCATCCAAAAAATGGGAAAAATGGGACCCATTACCTCCCTGCTTGGCACTCAGCATCAAGGGTTGAAATTGGGGGGGTTAAATCACCAAAAATTATTCCCGGGCGCGTCCCCCGCTGCTGCTCACTGCTCCCCTCACCTCCCAGGGGGTGATCAAGGGTGATGGGTCAAATGCAGAGAAGGATTTCGCCACACCTCGTGTGTGTGTGTGACGATCATTGGTACTTTAACTTATCAAACACTTATTTGGAACATCCCACAGGTGAGCGGGCTAATTGGGAACAGGTGGGTGCCATGATTGGGTATAAAGCAGATTCCATGAAATGCTCAGTCGTTCACAAACAAGGATGGGGCGAGAGTCACCACTTTGTGAACAAATGCGTGAGCAAATTGTTGAACAGTTTAAGAACAACATTTCTCAACAAGATATTGCAAGGAATTTAGGGATTTCACCATCTACGCTCCGTAATATCATCAAAAGGTTCAGAGAATCTGGAGAAATCACTTCGATCCCTCAGGCGGTACTGCATCAAAAAGCGACATCAGTGTGTAAAGGATATCACCACATGGGTTCAGCAACACTTCAGAAAACCACTGTCAGTAACTACAGTTTGTCGCTACATCTGTAGGTGCCAGTTAAAACTCTACTATGCAAAGCGAAAGCCATTTATCAACAACACCCAGAAATGCTGTCAGCTTTTTTAATCTAAAATGGACTGATACAAAGTGGAAAAGTGTTCTGTGGTCTGACGAGTCCACATTTCAAATTGTTTTTGGGAACTGTGGACGTCGTGTCCTCTAGAACAAAGAGGAAAAGAACTATCCGGATTGTTATAGGCGCAAAGTGTAAAAGCCAGCATGTGTGATGGTATGGGGGTGTATTAGTGCCCAAGACATGGGTAACTTACACATCTGTGAAGGCGCCATTAATGCTGAAAGGTACATACAGGTTTTGGAGCAACATCCAAGCAACGTTACCATGGACGCCCCTGCTTATTTCAGCAAGACAATGCCAAGTCACGTGTTACAACAGCGTGGCTTCATAGTAAAAGAGTGCGGGTACTAGACTGGCCTGCCTGTAGTCCAGACCTGTCTCCCATTGAAAATGTGTGAAGCCTAAAGTAGCACAAGGGAGACCCCCGGACTGTTGAACAACTTAAGCTGTACATCAAGCAAGAATGGGAAATAATTCCAAAAATGTGTCTCCTCAGTTCCCAAACGTTTACTGAGTGTTGTTAAAAGGAAAGGCCATGTAACACAGTGGTGAACATGCCCCTGTGGCAACATTTTTGCAATGTGTTGCTGCCATTAAATTCTAAGTTAATGATTATTTGCAAAAAAAAAAAAGAAGTTTCTCAGTTGGAACATGAAATATCTTGTCTTTGCAGTCTATTCAATTGAACATAAGTTGAAAAGGATTCATTGTATTCTGTTTGTATTTACCATTTACACAACGTGCCAACTTCACCGCTTTTGGGGTCTCGTACGACAAATAAGACCTTGCACCTGGACGATGCGGTCCCAGTCTCCGAAGCACTGGTGGCAGGGCTGGCAGTCGGGGAAGAGGCCGGAGAACCCGCGAGCACACTGGTCACAGCGCACGCCCGACACGCCCTGCTGGCAGACGCAGTGACCCGTCACGCGGTTGCACTGAGACGTCTCGATGCCTCGCCAGTCGCAGTCACAAGCTGGAGGGAAGGAAGTGCATCTTTACTAGCTTGTAATCACGAACATATACAGTATATTCTTGTGCACTGCAAAAAAAGAGCTGTCAGAATATGAAATAAAAAGACTAGAGTTTAGGAAAAAAGACTAAAATCTAGTGAAATTAACCAGCTGCAGGGACAGATCATTTTACTTGATAAGACGTCCTAAATCAGGGGTGTCCAAACTTTGTCCCTAAAGAAACATTGAAGGCTGTGGGGGACACTTTGACACTAAAACCAATACAATACAGCTCAATTAAAACCCTCTGAATAGGGATGTCCGATAATGGCTTTTTGCCGATATCCGATATTCCGATATTGTCCAACTCTTTAATTACCGATACCGATATCAACCGATACCGATATCAACCCATATATGCAGTCGTGGAATTAACACATTATTATGCCTAATTTGGACAACCAGGTATGGTGAAGATAAGGTCCTTTTTTAAAAAAATTAGTAAAATAAGATAAATAAATTAAAAACATTTTCTTGAATAAAAAAGAAAGTAAAACAATATAAAAACAGTTACATAGAAACTAGTAATGAATGAAAATGAGTCAAATTAACTGTTAAATGTTAGTACTATTAGTGGAGCAGCAGCACGCACAATCATGTGTGCTTACGGACTGTATCCCTTGCAGACTGTATTGATATATATTGATATATAATGAAGAAACAACCCTTTTGTGTGAATGAGGAGGGAGGTTTTTCGGGTTGGTGCACTAATTGTAAGTGTATCTTGTGTTTTCTATGTTGATTTAATAAAAAACAAAAAAACAACAAAAAAAACAACAACAACAACCACGATACCGATAATAAAAAAACCGATACCGA
>NC_084737.1:80055897-80071259 GCF_033978785.1 Entelurus aequoreus
GAGTTGTGGAAAGTATTGGAAACTCAAGACAGCCATGACATGATGTTCTTTACACGTGTATGTACACTTTTGATCGCGACTGTATATCTTTAACTTGGAACATCCGGCAGGCCGTAGTTTGGGGACCCCTGCTCTCGGGGTCCGCCGCAAGGATGAGGGGGAAAATAAAATAAGAATGAAATATTATATTATTCATTATTTGTGCACAGTCTTGAATTTGGTTTCTTCTGGTCTTAGGGTGAACTCATGCTCACAACCCGGGTGGAGTTGACCTACCTCGTTACACAGCGTTGTGACCGAGTTGTGAGGGTCACATCCACATTGGTCACAGCCTTTGGCGCTGGCCAGGTTCCAGTGTCCGGGGGCGCAGTGGTCGCAGGTCAGCCCCATCACGTTGGGCAGACACTGGCACTGACCTGTGGACCGCTGGCACACGCAGTCTTCACGGTCCAAACACTGGCTCCTGTCCGTACCCAGGAAATTACAAATGCATTCTATAAAAAAGAAAGAAAGTGGAGCACGTCAACGTTAGGCTTCTGCGTTCTACAAACCCCGTTTCCATATGAGTTGGGAAATCGTGTTAGATGTAAATATAAACGGAATACAATAATTTGCAAATCCTTTTCATCCCATATTCAGTTGAATAGACTGCAAAGACAAGATACTTAATGTTCGTTTTTTTGCAAATAATCATAAACTTAGAATTTAATGGCAGCAACACATTGCAAAAAAGTTGGCAAAAGGGCATGTTCACCACTGTGTTACATGGCCTTTCCTTTGAACAACACTCAGTAAAGGTTTGGGAACTGAGGAGACACATTTTTGAAGCTTCTCAGGTGGAATTCTTTCCCATTCTTGCTTGATGTACAGCTTAAGTTGTTCAACAGTCCGGGGGTCTCCCTTCTGCTATTTTAGGTGCCACACATTTTCAATGGGAGACAGGTCTGGACTACAGGCAGGCCAGTCTAGTACCCGCACTCTTTTACTATGAAGCCACGTTGATGTAACACGTGGCTTGGCATTGTCTTGCTGAAATAAGCAGGGGCGTCCATGGTAACGTTGCTTGGATGGCAACATATGTTGCTCCAAAACCTGTATGTACCTTTCAGCATTAATGGCGCCTTCACAGATGTGTAAGTTACCCATGTCTTGGGCACTAATACACCCCCATACCATCACAGATGCTGACTTTTACACTTTGCGCCTACAACAATCCGGATGGTTCTTTTCCTCTTTTGTGACACAACGTCCACAGTTTCCAAAAACAATTTGAAATGTGGACTCGTCAGACCGCAGAACACTTTTCCACTTTGTATCAGTCCATCTTAGATGAGCTCAGGCCCAGCGAAGCCGACGGCGTTTCTGGGTGTTGTTGATAAACGGTTTTCGCCCTGCATAGAAGAGTTTTAACTTGCACTTACAGATGTAGCGACCGACTGTAGTTACTGACAGTGGGTTTCTGAAGTGTTCCTGAGCCCATGTGGTGATATCCTTTACACGCTGATGTCGCTTGTTGATGCAGTGCAGCCTGAGGGATGGAAGGTCACGGGCTTAGCTGCTTACGTGCAGTGATTTCTCCAGATTCTCTGAACCCTTTGATGATATTACGGAGCGTAGATGGTGAAATCCCTAAATTCCTTGCAATAGCTGCTTGAGAAAGGTTTTTTCTTAAACCGTTCAACAATTTGCTCACGCATTTGTTGACAAAGTGGTGACCCTCGCCCCATCCTTGTTTGTGAACGACTGAGCATTTCATGGAATCTACTTTTATACCCAATCATGGCACCCACCTGTTCCCAATTTGCCTGTTCACCTGTGGGATGTTCCAAATAAGTGTTTGATGAGCATTCCTCAACTTTATCAGTATTTATTGCCACCTTTCCCAACTTCTTTGTCACGTGTTGCTGCCATCAAATTCTAAAGTTAATGATTATTTGCACAAAAAAAAAATGTTTATGAGTTTGAACATCAAATATGTTGTCTTTGTAGCATATTCAACTGAATATGGGTTGAAAATGATTTGCAAATCATTGTATTCCGTTTATATTTACATCTAACACAATTTCCCAACTCATATGGAAACGGGGGTTGTAGTCCCAGGTCAACACATGACTCACTCCTGCAGTTGCGCCTGGAAGCGTCCCCGAAATAGCCGCTTCTGCAGATGGCGCAGTCGGGTCCTTCGGTGTTGTAGAGGCATTTCCTGCACTCCCCGCTGCGTCTGTCGCAGGCGCCCGCGTCTGCCATGTCTATGTTGTTGTTGCACTGGCACGGCTGACACAGCCCCCCGGGCTGGGAGGGGTTGCCATAGTAACCAGGGGCACATTCCTCACAGCGTGCACCTGAGAGGAGAGATCAGTCAGTGTCAAGTATGAAGGGATTAGGTATGACAATTCCAATACTACGTTTACTCTTAACACTGCCATGTTGGTTCTTATTTGTTTTCCTGAGGGTGGTCCTATATTCGGGGTCCATTGAGTTATACATTCAAACCAACAGGGGGCGCCAGCTGACCATTCCACAAGTTAATACTGGTGCATCTGGAAAATATTCACTTTTCCCACATTTTGCTATGCTTACTCCAAAATGGAATAAATCCATTTTTGTCCTCAAAATTCATTCATTCATTCATTTCATTTTTTATTTATCTCCTTCATTGATGTGCGTCTTGAATTGACAGACAATTATACCTCAATTATACATTTACACACCAATGCCTGAGAAGGAGCAGGATGAAGAAAAATCTTATATTTTCCTGCCCCCTTCAACATAATACGCAGTCTTACTTAATGGATATCATATAAACCAACAATTACATCCAAATATAATGAAAACAAACAAAAAACACAACAAGTGCAAAACTTCATGAAGTACAAACCGAACAAAAAAAAAAGTAATATACACATCACGGGATGATACAAAAGAAACACAAAACCAGGCAAAAAATAAGTCAAATTAAAGCTGCAAGCAGCGATGGACGGGACCGACTTTGACGGCACATAAAATCCAAACCGGAGCAGTAATTAAAACTTTGAGAAATGGTGTTCTTAAACTATTTGCTCACGCATTTATTCACAAAGTGGTGACCCTCGCCCCGTCCTTGTTTGTGAATGACTGAGCATTTCATGGAAGCTGCTTTTATACCCAATCATGGCACCCACCTGTTCCCAATTAGCCTGTTCACCTGTGGGATGTTCCAAATAAGTGAGCATTCCTCAACTTTCTCAGTCCTTTTTGCCACTCGTGCCAGCTTTTTGGAAACATGTTGCAGGCATCAAATTCCAAAATTAGCTAATATTTGCAAAAAATAACAATGTTTTCCAGTTCGAACGTTAAATATCTTGTCTTTGCAGTCTATTCAATTGAATATAAGTTGAAAAGGATTTGCAGATCATTGTATTCTGTTTTTATTTACCTTTTACACAACGTGCCAACTTCACTGGTATTGGGGTTTGTATTATTATAACCAATTCTCTACATTTGTTTCTTATGTACAGAGCCCCTAAAGGGACATGGGGGACATTTTTTTTGGTATAATTTTTATTTATTTATTTATTTTTAGACATGTATTTCGTGCACACGAGAAACTATCTCGTGAGCATGAGAAACTTTTTATAAAATGATTTTAAAAAAAAATTAAAACTTTCAGAATTTTTTTTAAGGTTGTTTTCTGTTCATAAGTACGGAGCCCCTAAAGGGACATGGGGGAAATTGTATTTTTTATAATTTTATTTTTATTTTATTTATTTTTAGACATGTATCTCGAGAAACTATCTCATGCGCACGAGAAACTTTTTATAAAATAAAAAATAAATACAAAAACAATAATAATTTTTATTTTTTATTTTTTTTTAGACATGTATCTCGTGCGCACGAGATAGTTTCTTTTTATAAAATTATTTTAAAAAATTAAAAAAAGTTTTTGGTGCGCACGAGATACATGTCTAAAAAAAAATAAAAAAATAATTATTGTTTTTTTTAATTTTTATTTTATAAAACGTTTCTCGTGCGCACGAGATAGTTTCTCGTGTGCACGAGAAACTTTTTATAAAATGATTTTTTTTTTTTTAAATTAAAACTTTCAGAATTTTTTTTAAGGTTGTTTTCTGTTCATAAGTACGGAGCCCCTAAAGGGATATGGGGGAAATTTTATTTTTTATAATTTTATTTTTATTTATTTATTTTTTAGACATGTATCTCGAGAAACTATCTCATGGGCGCGAGAAACTTTTTATAAAATAAAATAAAAATAAAAAAACAATAATAATTTTAATTTTTAATTTTTTTTTAGACATGTATCTCGTGCGCACGAGATAGTTTCTCGTGCGCACGAGATAGTTTCTTTTTATAAAATTATTTTAAAAAATAAAAAAAAGTTTTTGGTGTGCACGAGATACATGTCTAAAAAAAAAAAAAAATTATTATTATTATTTTTTTTATTTTATAAAAAGTTTCTCGTGCGCACGAGATAGTTTCTCGTGTGCACGAGAAACTTTTTATAAAATGATTAAAAAATAAATAATTAAAACTTTCAGAATTTTTTTAAGGTTGTTTTCTGTTCATAAGTATGGAGCCCCTAAAGCACATATGTCAGAGTCAAGGCCCGCGGGCCATATCCGGCCCGCGAGAAGGTTTTTTACGGCCCTTGGGATGATCTTGATTTATTATTAGAACCGGCCCGCAGACCGCAGATCTTTTACACGCACCAAGCGGATGCCGGTCCAAGGTTCCGAAAGGGGGCGAGCGGCCCGCCGGGACGCGCCTGCCGGCCGAAGGGCTGCAGCCCGGCCGTCAGTCGCGGAGCCCGCCTTGCCACGCGCGCCAAGGGGGCGGGCCGAAACCCGGCCCCGAGGCCCTGAGACTTCTGCTTTGTTTCCCCAAACCGCGCGTCACCGCCGGGCCCGCACCACCGTCGGGCTGCAGCCCGAGCGTCGGTGGCGGAACCCGTCATGTGCCGCGCGCGCCAAGCGGAGCGGGGGGGTCAAGCGGGCCGAAACCCGCAGGCCACCCCCTCACCACGAGGCCCTGAGACTTCTGCGTTTGACCCCTACGCGCGGCCCGTCGGGACGCGCCCGCGGTCAAGCCACGAGGGCCAGCCGTCGGGTCGCGGAGCCCGCCGTGCCACGCGCGCCAAGGGGCGGGCCGAAACCAGCGGGGGGTTTCGGGCACCCAACTCGCCTCCCTCCCACGGAGGGAGGAGGGGGGTTTAATGTGAACATTACTGTGCAATCACATATTTAGAGTTTTTACTCAATTCAAGTTTAAAAGTTAAAGTTTAATATTTGTTTTCACTGCATGTTACTTCTCCTTAAACAAAGTGTTGTTTTTGATTTATAGATTTTTGCACTTTATTTTATTGTATTTCAATTTAATTATATTTTAAAAATATTTCAGTTGAGTGGATGATAGAAAATTGCTATTATTGTTTTTTTCTTTGAAGTAAATTTAGCCCACTTTTGCTAAAATAGAAAATATAGGCTACTGATGGTGCCTTGAATACCGGTTTCTTTCATTCAATGTTCATGTTATGGGGATTTTTATATAAAGGAAATTTGTCTTTTGTGTCTGTTGAAAATTAAAGATTACTGACAGAGCCATAAGAAAATATTGCTTTATTTATCTGATCATATTGGAATATATTTGTTAGGTTTTCAGTAGGTTCAATTAGGTTCACTAGACTATATGCGTCATTTAAAAAATTTTCAATGAACATTCGAACAGTCCGGCCCTCGGCTTGTAGCTAAATTTTTTATTTGGCCCTCCGTCCATTTGACTTTGACACCCCTGCCCTAAAGGGACATGGGGGAAATTTTATTTTTTATAATTTTATTTTTATTTTATTTTTTTTTAGACATGTATCTCGAGAAACTATCTCATGCGCACGAGAAACTTTTTATAAAATAAAAAAAAAATTTAAAATTTTTATTTATTTTTATTTTTTTTTTAGACATGTATCTCGTGCACACAAGATAGTTTCTTTTTATAAAATTATTTTAAAAAATAAAAAAAAGTTTTTGGTGCGCACGAGATACATGTCTAAAAAAAAAAAAAAAAATTATTGTTATTTTAATTTTTATTTTATAAAAAGTTTCTCGTGCGCACGAGATAGTTTCTCGTGTGCACAAGAAACTTTTTATGAAATGATAAAAAAAATTTTTTTTTAAACTTTCAGAATTTTTTTTAAGGTTGTTTTCTGTTCATAAGTACATGGGGGAAATTTTTTTTTTAATAATTTTATTTTTATTACATTTTTTTTTAGACATGTATCTCGAGAAACTATCTCGTGCACACGAGAAACTTTTTATAAAATAAAAAAAAAAAAAAAAAACAATAATCATTTTTTATTTTTTTTAGCGCACGAGAAACTATCTCGTGCGCACGAGATAGTTTCTTTTTATAAAATTATTTTAAAAAATAAAAAAAGTTTTTGGTGCGCACAAGATACATGTCTAAAAAAAAAAAAAAATTATTATTGTTTTTTTTAATTCTTATCTTATAAAAAATTTCTCGTGCGCACGAGATAGTTTCTCGCGTGCACGAGAAACTTTTTATAAAATTATTAAAAAAAAATAAATTTAAACTTTCAGAATTTTTTTTAAGGTTGTTTTCTGTTCATAAGTACGGAGCCCCTAAAGCAGGGGTGGGCAATTAATTTTTACCGGGGGCCGCATGAGCAACCCGAGCACTGCTGGAGGGCCACATCGACAATATTTCAATTAAATTTTGCTCAATATTATTTTTGATATATACCGTAAGATAAATAATAATAATAATAATAATAATAATAATTAATAATAATAGTAATACTTCAACATAGTGTATGTAACAGCATTCCATGACTAATATAAATAGAATTAATATTAATAATAAATGACAGTAAAATAAGCACACGTATGACTGAGGAGTCATAGTGTAACTTTGTGTGATGTTTGAGTTGTCCGACTTTTTGTGTGGCCATAAACGCAGCAGTGGTTTAGTGCTATGCGTGTTGGTGACAGATGACAAGTTGGTTTTGGCCTGGTTTGTACGGCAGAAAATGACTAGTTTTTCGAGATAGAAGTGTTTTACTCATGTTTTTGGTGTGGTTATGGCCGAATATAAACAGTTTTGCTCAATAAAGTGATCGATATAATTCCTGGCCTCGAAGCATCTCGATAGACGTTACAATAATTGAACGGTGTTCAATTGAACGGTGTTGAGGAACACCGTTAGGGCCGCTTGTTGTCACTGTCACTCAAAGTTGCATTGCAAAATTACATAGAATAAATATGTTTATTTTGTTTAGAATTCAGATGGGATTTGATTTGGTGCGCGGCATATATTTGCTGCGCGCAGCAGACGCTTGAGCAGTGCGCAATTGCGCAGGCACGCACCTTAGAGGGAACGTTGCATGGCAGTCCATGTCTTGTTGGAAACACGCCATTCTTCATCAACTTTTCTCTTTTTAGCGTCTCGGGTGTAAACCGTGCATCACTTGTCGCTGCATGTGCACCTTCACTCACAGGTTACACACTGACACACGCCCATAAATAATAATTTTCAAAATAAAAGCAGCACAGTTGTATTGCGCGCATGACATAGATGTTTTTTCAACTTTATTTTGTAATTAATGATTGCAGCTGTTCACATTCACTCACAATCACGCACACGCATACGTCCACACGGAAGTAATACAAATAACGATTTTCAAAAAAAAAGCAGCACCGTTGTATTGCACACTCGACATAGATACTTTTTAAAATGTATTTTGTAATTTATAATTGGCCTCACGCGGGCCGGACAGGGACGCACAAAGGGCCGGATGCGGCCCGCGGGCCGCAGAATGCCCAGGTCTGCCCTAAAGGGACATGGGGGAAATTTTATTTTTTATAATTGTATTTTTATTTAATTTTTTTTTCGACATGTATCTCGAGAAACTATCTCATGCGCACGAGAAACTTTTTATAAAATAAAAAACAAAAAACAAAACAATAATGTTTTTTTTTTTAGACATGTATCTCGTGCGCACCAAAAACTTTTTTAAATTTTTTAAAATAATTTTATATAAAGAAACTATCTCGTGTGCACGAGAAACTTTTTATAAAATAAAAATAAAAAAAACAATAATAATTTTTTTTATTTTTTTTTTAGAAATGTATCTCATGCGCACCAAAAACTTTTTTTTATAGTTTGATAGTTTTTTTCATAGTTTGATAGTTTCTCGTGCGCACGAGATAGTTTCTTTTTATAAAATTATTAAAAAAAAGAAAAAAAAGTTTTTGGTGCGCACAAGATACATGTCTAAAAAAAAATAAAAAAATAATTGTTTTTTTTAATTTTTATTTTATAAAAAGTTTCTCGTGCGCACGAGATAGTTTCTCGAGATACATGTCTAAAAAAAAATAAAATAAAAATAAAATTATAAAAAATAAAATTTCCCCCATGTCCCTTCAGGGGCTCCGAACTTATGAACAGAAAACAACCTTAAAAAAAATTCTGAAAGTTTTAATTTCACTGAAATGTACATTTTGACCCACCATACAGAGACTCAAGGGAACCCTGCTGTGCACCACCACGGTGTGCCACATTGTGCTGTGTTTGTGCGTGACTATTTGCCAAATACCTGTCATATTTGGCCGCACGGGAGTACAGCAGGAAATTAGAGAAGGTGGGGAAAGATGAAAGAGCTGCTCAAAGTACAAGAAGGATTAGAGGGGAAGGAGAGAAGTTGGACAGAGGACTAGAAAGTAGCAAGTGGAGGAGGCGCGGTACATTTATAACCTCCAAAAAAAGATGAACGGGCTCTTCAAACAGTCGCTGACCCAGACTTAACAGCCAAATGATTCTGGGTCACTGAACAGAAAATGCGTACATATAGGTTCACTTTTTGTAACAGGAAACTATGATGTATCCCACTGGATTTTTACTAACACATTTTAATAGAAAATTGCTCTGCCGAGTGGAAAAGTTGGCAAATTACTTTTTTTAATTTGATCAACCATCCAATGCATCTCAGTGGGGTACAATGACAGATATATGTTGTGCAAAGGCTCAGAAAGTGGTCTGCAGATCCTTAAAGCAGTGGTCCCCCAACCACCGGCCCCCAGTCCGTGGGGCATTTGCTACCGGGCCATTAAACCGGTCCCTGGCGAGGAAAAAAAAAAGGTTGGGGTCCCCCTGCCTTAAAGGCAGCGTAGGTAATAGAGAAGCGTTGTTTGCCATGCGTGCATTGGCAGAACTGGTTGGGTGACAGATGGTGAAGTGGTGATCCACTCAGCAACTACTCACGCTTACAAAGGGTCAGCCTGGAGCGTTTAACCATCCCTGCACCAGTAATACAGGGGAGGGAGGAAACGGGTGCAGGTTACCATTCTGAGGCTGTTCTTCATCCTTCCACTTGCACCATGCGTTTCATTACTGTATCCCCCTGAGGATGTGGTTGATCTTACCCATTAAATGAGTGCGAGAACACTCAAAAGTCCTCATTAAGTTTACCTGTGTATCCGTGGTTACAGTTGCAGACAATTTGCTGGTTGTGGTTGTCCTGGTAACAAGAAACTGCAAAGTGGCGCCCGCTGCTGGGGCCGTCCGGACACGGGCACGGGCGACACCAGCCGCCGCCGGTCGCCACTCCCAAAATTGGGTTACCGTAGTAACCGTTGGCACACCTAAGACGACAGGGAACAAGGCGGCGCACTTCTTATTACAATATCAGGCACAAATGTAGCTATAGCAGTTGTTTCGGCCTTTGGCAATTTAGTGTATGTTTCCTAACTAAACTGTCAATAAAGTTAAAAGTGCAAATGAAAATACAGCTTCACCACTTTAGTCATCATTTTTGCGCTTAAGAAATTTCTCTATGACTTTAGCGCCATACTTCTTCTGTTTCTTTTATATTGTCATGACTGCCACAAGTGTTAGAAAAGTGTATTACAACTAGATAGGGGTGCTGGAGCCTATCTCAGCTGCATTCGGGCGGAAGGCAGTGTACACTCTGGACAAGTCGCCACCTCATATCATTTATTTAATTGAATTAGATTTAGATTTATATGTAAAATAACACACTACCAGACACAAAAACAAATAATATTTTCATCCATTTTCTACCGCTTGTCCCTTTTGGACACCCTGGACAAGTCGCCACCTCATATCATTTATTTTATTTAATTAGACTTAGATTTATATGTAAAATAACACATTACCAGACACAAAAACAAATAATATTTTCATCCATCCATCCATCCATTTTCTACCGCTTGTCCCTTTGGGGGTGGCGGGGGGGGGGGGGGGTGCTGGAGCCTATCTCAGCTGTATTCGGGCGGAAGGCAGGGTACACCCTGGACAAGTCGCCACCTCATATAATTGATTTTATTTAATTAAATTTAGATTTATATGAAAAATAACACACTACCAGACACAAAAACAAATATTATTTTCATCCATTTTCTACCACTTGTCCCTTTTGGGATGGCGGGGGGTGCTAGGGCCTATCTCAGCTGCATTCCGGCGGAAGGCGGGGTACACCCTGGACAAGTCGCCACCTCATATAATTGATTTTTATTTAATTAGATTTAGATTTATATGTAAAATAACACACTACCAGACACAAAAACAAAGAATGTCAAATATAAACATATATAGTATACTGCGTGCATACATAAAACATAATTTTCTATGATTATATTCATTTAGATTTTGAAATATACACATGCAAATGACCGGTAGGACGTCACCTGTCACATTGGTCTCCACCGGTGTTGTCCCTGCAGTTGATGCAAGCGCCGCTCTCTCTGGTCGCACTCGTCGGCGTGGCCGTTGCACTGGCAAGGTCGGCAGTTGGGGAAGCCCAGTGCACCCGCTTGGCATCCGTCACACTGCTGGCCTCGAACGCTCCGGGGCGACACTGGCACTGCCCGTGTACTGTCACACAGTCGGGGTGACCGAACCTTCCAGGCTGCAACCGCAGGCTGCGAGATAGTGGATTGAAAATGCAAGTCTGGAGGCGTGGAGATTGACCGGACGTGCACTGGGCGCCAGCAGCAGGGCGCCAGTAGAGTTGGCATCACCATCAAATCCAAATACTTCTGCGACATTGTTGTTGTGTACTAATTAGTCCAAGACTAACCCAGGGCCCAAGTGTTTGCTTCTCACCAAAGCAGCCTGAGGGTCCGAAGCCGTAGGTTCCGTAGGCGCACTGCTCGCAGCGCTGACCGATGACGTTGGGTCTGCAGTGACACTGACCCCCGCGGACGTCGCACATGGAGCTGGTGGATCCCTGCGGGTGGCAGTTGCAGGCTGGAGAGGAGAAACGCCACAGAATCAGCCGACTAAACCCAGCCAGGACCAAGAAACCATTGACATTTTATGCCAAACCTCCGTAAGGGATGGGCGATATGATCTAAAACAGAGGTTCTCAACCTGGGTTCGATCAAACTCTAGGGGTTCGGCGAGTCGGCCTCAGGGGTTCGGCGGAGCCTCCGGAGGTCAAGACACCCCCGACTCATCGTGTGCATAAAAACTTCTCCCTATCGGCGTATTATGGATACCCCCAAACAGTATTCTCTAGTTTTCCATATGCGTGGACCTACTCAGTAGCCTAGGGGTTAGAGTGTCCGCCCTGAGATTGGTAGGTTGTGAGTTCAAACCCGGCCGAGTCATACCAAAGACTATAAACATGGGACCCATTTACCCCTTTCCGATATCGCATTTAGTTCCCACTAAAACATTCACATGTTGCACAATGAGATGTAAACACGGGATCATGTGTACATTTCTGTAACTTTCTGTTTGTAACATATATCTTTATTAGTATTTCTTTAATATAATATTAATCATTTCATGATTAATATTTATAAATTAAGACTAAATTAAGAATTTTTATTTTTTTATTTTTCACTAAAGAAGGGTTCGGTGAATGCGCATAGGAAACTGAACTCATTACCTCCAACAAGGTTAAGAACCACTGATCTAAAATCTACATTGCGATACATATTGCAATACCGATACACAGTACAGGCTAAAAGTTTGGACACACCTTCTCATTCAATGTGTTTTCTTTATTTTCATGACTATTTACATTGTAGATTGTCAGAATAATTGTATCTAAGTTATCACAAAACTTTGTGTTGCCATGAGTTCCCGGCGAGAAGACAAAAGCTGTCTTTGATCCTACCAAGCAAAAGGCTTGTAAAACTCCACCGTGTACGATGGGAAGCGACATGAAGGCGTCGGTTTCTTTCTTCTATCGTAATCCACAGGAAGATTTGGTCTTGACCCGAGATCTACAAAGCGGAGAGGAACTGTTCTGTGGCCGAGGGCAACGGCTGTTTACGACCTTTTCTTTGAACCGACCTTTTCTTTGAACTGTTTTGTGACAAAGGCGATGGCTGTTTACGACCCCCGTCCCTTAGAAACAGCTGTTGCCATGTAATCAGGGAAAGTCCAAATAAAAGAGGAGGCGTACAATCTTTCGTCAGAGCGTGGTGGGAGACTGTGCAAGGGTACAGCCCAGACGTTTCCCCTCAATTGAGCCAAATTGAATTCTGTCTCTGTTTAATTCCTTGCTTCTTGTCTTGGTTTAATAGATGTCATCAGTGTTTGAATCTGACAAGATTGTCACTGAAGGCATCAAAACTATGAATGAACACATGTGGAGTTATGTACTCAACAAAAAAAAAGGTGAGATAACTGAAAACATGTTTTATATTCTAGTTTCTTCAAAATAGCCACCCTTTGCTCTGATTACCGCTTTTGCACACTCTTGGCATTCTCTCGATGAGCTTCAAGCACACCTGTGAAGTGACTACCATTTCAGGTGACTACCTCTTGAAGCTCATGATGATATTCAGTGATAACCGGCTGATAATCAGTCCATCCCTGATTAAAAACCCAATCGTCGGCCAAATTTATGTCATTTGTATCAGTGGTCCCCAACCACCGGGCCGCGGACCGATTGGTACCGGGCCGTGCAAGAAATTTAATTAAAAAAATTAAAAAAAATAAATAAATAAATATATATATATATATATATATATTTTTTTTTTTTTATTAAATCAACATAAAAAACACAATATATACATTATATATCAATATAGATCAATACAGTCTGCAGGGATACAGTCCGTAAGCACACATGATTGTATTTCTCTATGGAAAAAAAAAGAAACAAAAAAATAAAAAATAAAAAAATCACCCCCCCCCCCTCCGGTCCGTGGGACAAATTTTCAAGCGTTGACCGGTCCCCAACTACAAAAAACGGTTGAGGGACCACTGATTTATATTGTCTATGTCAGTGTTCTTCTTGGTGAGTCTTTGGCCTCACCAAGAAGAACACTGACATAGACAATATAATATTCTTATTGAGGAGAAACGTCTGGGCTGTACCCTTGCACAGTCTCCCACCACGCTCCGACGAAAGATCCTCTTTTTATTTGGACTTTCCCTGATTCCATGGCAACAGCTGTTTCTAAGGGACGGGGGTCGTAAACAGCCATCGCCTTTGTCAAAAACAGTTCAAAAGAAAAGGTCGGTTCAAAGAGAAAGGTCGCAAACAGCCGTTGCCTTCGGTCACAGAACAGTTCCTCTCCGCTTTGTAGAAGATTTTTTGAAAAAAGGAGCTTCTTCAGGTGTTTTTAAAGTGCCATATTTGTATATATATATATATATATATATATATATATATATATTATATATAAATATATATATAATATATATATATATATATATATATATTATATATAGTATATATATATATATATACCACCGACTGCTCTAGGTCTTAATTTCCCCTCAGGGATTATTAAAGTATTCCTGATTCTGATTATATTTGGGTCCATACAGTACAATAAGTACAAAGTCACATAAGTGTTTCTGCACTCACGCAAAGCCCCGTCGTTGATAACAGCCGACATGCTGGTAATCAGCTTGGCGCAGGTGTCGCTCATGGAGGGGCGGGTCACGCTCTTGGCCCCCTCGTGACAGCGGTACCGCTCGTACGTCTTGCTTCCTGGCGTCGGAGGCCAGATCCCCGGCGTTGAACATCTCCAAGGAGGAGTGGCGAGGCATCAGGGCAATCTAGAGAGCCAAGACGACGAGGATGTCACCAAGAGAAGAGGAACAGGAGAGCAGGAAGGATGGAAGTGTCTCTCACTGAGTCCGCCAGGAGGACAGCGTTGGCCGCTCCGTTGAGGACGTTGTTGGCGTCCTGATAGCGTCTGAAGTCCAAGCGGATGGTGTAGGTCACGCTTGTCTCCAGACACACGGACTGAGGAGGGACCATGAACCTGAAAGGACAAGTAGAAAGTACTACGAGTACTCATTCCCTAACATTTCCAATGTTTATTTTTTTAGTCGCAGTTTTACCGTCAATAGTTGTGTTCATCCGTGCAATGTTACTGATAAATATGTTCTAACACACATGAACTCTCCAGGCAACGCTTTAGGGAACATTCTTATCTCAAGTACAAAGTGTAAAAAGAAGTAGCTAATGCAGTACACATGTTTAAACAAGTGAACTACTACAGTACATGTGTAAAACTATGATCACTACCACAGTACATGTGTAAAACTATGATCACTACCACAGTACATGTGTAAAACTAGGATCACTACTACAGTACATGTGTAAAACTAGGATCACTACTACAGTACATGTGTAAAACTATGATCACTACCACAGTACATGTTAAAACTATGATCACTACTACAGTACATGTGTAAAAATAGGATCACTACTACAGTACATGTGTAAAACTATGATCACTACCACAGTACATGTGTAAAAATATGATCACTACCACAGTACATGTGTAAAACTATGATCACTACTACAGTACATGTGTAAAATATGATCACTACTACAGTACATGTGTATAAATATGATCACTACTACAGTACATGTGTAAAAATATGATCACTACTACAATACATGTGTAAAAATATGATCACTACTACAGTACATGAGTAAAACTATGATCACTACTACAGTACATGTGTAAAAATATGATCACTACTACAGTACATGTGTAAAAATATGATCACTACTACAGTACATGTGTAAAAATAGGATCACTACTACAGAACAATGTGTATACACTATGATCACTACCACAGTACATGTGTAAAAATAGGATCACTACTACAGTACATGTGTAAAATATGATCACTACTACAGTACATGTGTAAAACTATGATCACTACTACAGTACATGTGTAAAAATAGGATCACTACTACAGTACATGAGTAAAATATGATCACTACTACAGATACATGTGTAAAAATAGGATCACCTACTACAGTACATGAGTAAAAATATGATCACTACTACAGTACATGTGTAAAACTATGATCACTACTACAGTACATGTGTAAAAATAGGATCACT